>NC_057807.1:52933472-53070331 GCF_018294505.1 Triticum aestivum | reverse complement strand
AGAGGCCGACGTGTGGGGTTTTCGCATGCAAAAGTAGTGCCGGCGCCCCCGGCTGACCCCAGCTTTGTGGGTTCTCTTGCCAGCGCCGGCCGTAATTTTAGTTAATACCGGCGAAAAACGAGCCCGTGGGGGCGTGACTGGGACCGTTTGTGACTGCCGGCGTTCAAAAAGTGCCTTGGGGAGGCTTCCTGGGGGCCGGCTGGAGATGCCCTTAGCCAAGTCAAGAAGACATTTGCTATTCCAGAATATCTCCCTCATTTTTCGTCAGAATTTTCTAGGACTACGTCGCAACACAGATGTATTTCCATGCTCGCTCGCGAGTGACTTTTGTCGAGGACCACGGCTTTGTGAGATTCTATTGGATGGACGGCAATAAAAATAGCGACTATTGCCAGAAAAATTATCTCTCACTACAAGTCAAGCATCTTGTTATCCCACATGTGTCACCTCTACACAAATCCCACGCTCCACCTTATAAAAACCTAAACCATATATATCCATTTTACACCATCGTATATATATAGGCAATGTCTAGGACATATCTAGATGTGACATAATTATGTCACATCTAACCTGATGTCCACTATATTTGTTTTTGTCCTATCTTTTTTTTTGTTCCTTGTTGCTGTGTTATTTGTGAAAGTTTAGATGTGACATCCTTAGAAAACATTTAGATGTGAATTAGACAAACTGTAGGCAAAAAGCAAAATTCTGTCTCACTTGCCCTTTCTGGCCGAAAGGGTTTACAGAAACAGATTCCTTACGCAAACGGCCTCTTTTTTCAATTATGCTATGCTGCATGCGTTGGGATTCTCCTCGCTGAACATCGAAGTGATCTGGCTTCCATCTCCTCTTCCCGTAGCAGCCGCTGGATGGTAGTGGCATCTTCCTTCTTGGGCTGAAGAGCCCGCATGTCCGTACTCTGATATGTAAGGACTGTAGCTACGAGCCTACGACTATGTGCTGCGTAATATGGTGCAGCAGCATCGTATCGGACGCCATGAATGTTGCTCGGATGGTTTGCCCAGTGACCTCTGTACGCATGGTAGCTGTATGGGTAATCACGCACCACGTATATCATGGTGGTGGCTGGCGTTTCAGCCGGCGGCGCCTCTTTGTTCTCTGCTGCCGGGGGTTCTGCTGGGGCCTCTTCCGCAGGCGGTGGGTCGGCAGGTGCTGGCGGCGGTGCTTCCCCTTCCGCGGGTGGAGGCGGAGGCGGATCAGCAGGCGGGGCTTCTCCCCCTTCCGCGGGTGGCGCCGGAGCTGCTGCAGGGTCGGTGTGTGAGCAGATGGTTGGAACCCTGTTGGCCTTCCTGATGGCCTTGACGATCCTCGCAGGATCAGCGATCCCCACCACCGTGATCTTGTGGTTAGCTTGATCAACATGTACCTCGCCTACGCCGTCAATGCCGCTCAGGGTCTTCCTGATCTTGTGCACGCACCCGTTGCAGTCCATCCTTACATGGAGCTCGGTTATTCGTGGTGTCTGCAGATTGATTCATGTTGATAGATTAGAAAAATGTGCTAGCTGATAGGACATAAGCGTCAATGGCTAGTGTAGTTACATGGTTACATAGATAGTTAATAAACCATCAAAAATATGCACAAGCATTACCCCTCAAGAAAACGCACAAGCATGAGAACAGAAAAAAAATGGTTTGAGTTATAGAGATAGATGGGCAGGCTCACAAACCTCTGGTTCTGAAGCCATTCTTGAAGCCTCCGGTTGGAGCTTGGAGCTGGAAGTTCTTGTGGAGAGCTCTCAAGACATTATGACAAGACAAGAAGGCAGTCTGGAATCATGGACAATGCAAGAAGTTGCATTTATATTGAGATAATGAGCTGAGACGGAATATTTGTGTGGGTCACCTAAGGAATCGTTGGAAAGTGAAAAGAGGGCCCCTTTGATATATACAACCTGCTCTTCTTTTCCATGAGTTGTAGTCGTGCCCGTAAGTGGGTGGTAATTGTTTTTTTTTTTGCGACAAAAATTCTGATCTATTCATATTCAATCATGGTAGTACAATGAACATAGAAATAATAAAAATTATATTCAGATCCATAGACCGCCTAGCGACTTGTTGCACCTGCTATACCTAAATAACTTGGATTTTTGCACGGCTTGTTTTCCTTCCGGAGGATATTATGGAATGAAATCTTAATTATGTTTGGGATAAAATGCTCAAAGCAATATTGCTTTGAAACTATATGTCTGGGTTTTATTCAGGTACAGTTATTCACCTCCATTTCAAGCACGTCCACCAGTTTGCATTTCCGGCATTCATTGATTGGAGTGTGGATAGGAATATCCCCGGCCAGCGGCCGGCCAACGGAGAAGATAAAGCATGAGAAATAGTGGCTTCGTTGGTCACAACAAGAAGGGTTCTTTTAAAGGTGGAGGATAACCACTCGTGGGAATCCCCTCAATTGAAGAAAGGTATAACTTTATAGCCATGTTAAGATCATATATAATGAAAATTTATGCACTTTTTAGCACTCTAGCCATGGACTATGGTAGACATTTTCTGAAGTTGCAAAGTATTATGTTCCGGAAGAGAGTGGAAATTTTTAGCTCGAGCGTGTTTTTTGGAAATTTTTAAAAAACAAATCATATTTTGAAGTTTAAAAAAATCTGAAAACAAATACACATGAACCTACACTACGTCTTCATGGTGAAATAGGTTTTGGTGTGAGCTGCACAAAAAATGATGGACTTTTATAATGAATAGTGCATGTCCTAGAAATACACGGTTTTGCTTTCTTGTACAACCCACACCAAAACGTATTTCTGCATGAAATTTTACAAAGATGTACTCCCTCCGTTCGTAAATATTTGTATTTTTTGAGATTTTAAATGGACTACCACATACGGATGTACACAGACATATTTTAGAGTGTAGATTCACTCATTTTGCTCCGTATATAGTCACTTGTTGAAATCTCGAGAAAGACAAATATTTAGGTACGGAGGGAGTAGTATACATATGTACTTTCATGTGTTTTTTAATATTTTGAAACTTTAAAAATATGTTTTTTGGATTTTTTCCCCCAAAAAAGCTCTATGGTGCTCAAGCTCTATCTGGCATTTCCGGTTCTTGAATTCTTTCTATGGAACACAATAGTTTGTTTGATTACAGATAAAAAATATGTGTATTTTTATGTTGTATCAACATAATGCATCCTCTAGTTTCAACAGGATTTAGAGCATCTCCAACCGGACCATCTACTTCATCCCCATGTGTCTAGACCAAAAAACACCACCCAGCCGGATCCCTCAAATCCAACCCATATGTCTTGGTTGTCCGACACCCCCCATATGTGTGGCGGATTTGGGGTCGCCGGGACGCGTCCGTCACGCTGGATCCCGCCAGGACCCATCCAAATTCCTTCCTCCCACTCATGCGCCGTCGCTCTCCTCTGTCATTGCTCCGTGTCAACAATGCATCCTCTAGTTTTAACAAGATTTAGAGCATCTCCAATCCGACCCTCTATTCCATCCCATGTGTTCAGACCAATAAACGCCACCCAACTTGATCCCCAAATTCAGCCCATATGTTTGGGTTGTCCGATAGAGGAGGCTATGCCTGAATCGAGGGCAATTGGGATGGCCCACTCTGCCTATGAGCGTTTTTTTTCTCTTTTGCTTTGTAGTCATGTTTTCACCAAAAATCGGCTATTAATTTTTAGGAGCTAGATATTTTTAAAACTATTTAAAAAAGCTCAATATGTTAAAGAAATCAGATGTATATTAAAAAATCACTACATATTAAGAGAATGTTTATCGTATAGTTAGAAAATTTTATCAAAATGTTCTATATCACAAAAATGTTCTATATCACAAAAATGTTCATCTTGTATTAACAAAGCATTTGAAAAATGTTCATCATTTACTAAAAATAGTTCAATGTGTATAGGTAAAATGTTCACCATATAGTATGAAAATATTTATCGTGTATTATAAAATTATAATAAAGACAATGCGCAAAAGGAAAAAAATAGAAGAAAAAACCAAATCTAAAAAGAGAAAATAGACATGAAACAATAAAAGAAAAAAAAGAAAAAAAACCACACAAGCAAAAAAAAAGAGAAAAGGCCAATTTACATTGAATGAACGAAAAAAAAAGTCGGGAACCCAACACGCTGGCCGTCCCACCTCCACCGGCAGCAGCAAAGCCACCCCTCACTCAGTGAAGCCTTGTCTATTTGCTGCATGCCGACAAATAAGATCTACCCTAGACATACACATTTTTTGGGAAAACTTTCGACCTATTCCTCTTCAATGATGACAGTAAAACAAACACTGAAATAAAAAAAAATTACAACAACGACTACAAGCACTGAAGCGCGCCGGTATCATCGCCCCTCCGTCGCCGGAGTCAGGCAAAACTTATTATAGTAAACAGTCAGAAAGTCGTCGGACTAAAGCCTCGTAGGAACAACGTATCAAAAACAGCAACCGTTCTCAATGAAGAGAATTATAGGTCGAAAGCATCAAGCGTGAAGACACACGAACGTAGAAGAACGGAGACCGGATCCGAGCAGATCCATTGAAGACAACCACCAATCGAATCATGTGGCGTACCTCCACATGTCCTCCGATGATGCGAGACACACCATCGGGACGGAGGCTAGGCAGGGAGAACTTTATTCCAACTTTAGGAAGCTAGCGATGTCTCGTCTTCCCAAGCAGGACACAAACTCCAACAAAACTCAAAAAAAATTAATAAAAGAGCCCTTCCGTCGGCAAGGGCCGAGATCCACCATGCCCCCATGGCCCTAAGGCCAAAGAATATGAGGCACGTCGACGACACCACCGCCAAAAGGCAAAAACCCTAGTCGTCCGTTCGCTTGGGAGGGGAGAGGAAGGGACGAATCGAGTAAACCCGGGCATGGGCAACCCGGCCCGACGACCCGGCCCGAAAAACCCAGGCCGGGCCGGGCCGGGCTTGACATTCGGGCCGGGCTCGGGCTTTGTTTTGCAGCCCGAAAGATAGTTCGGGCCGGGCTCGGGCTTCATTTTTCTGTATTTCGGGCCGGGCTTTCGGGCTTCGGGCCGGGCTTACACGTGCGCGTACTAAAAAACAGCATTCGGGCCAGGCTTTCGGGCTTCGGGCTTGATTTCAGGCCGGGCTCGGGCTTGAAAATATGGAGTATTTCGGGCTTCGGGGCGGGCTCGAGCTTGAGAAATGAAGGTCGGGCTTTTACAAGCCCGGCCCGAAACCCGGCCCGGCCCGAAACCCGGCCCGGCCCGACGTTTGCCCAGGTTTAGAATCGAGCTTCTTGGTGTTACTCTAAACATACACACTTGACACGCAAGTCAAATGAACCTTCAAGATTTCAATATTTTAACTAGGCCGAGGTATAAGATTTAGACTGCTATAAAATATTATACTAAAGATTTAAACAAGTCTCGGTCAAGTGATATAACATGCAAGAGAGAAAATGAAAAAAGTGAAAACAAAATTATACACGGATCTAATATAAGATCTTACAAATATAGCGTTGAACAAGATTTAATTGAGACTTAGCAAGACTGTATATTAAACCAGCTAACCATACTTTCGTCAAAAAAGTTCTTAACAAATATAAAACGACACTACTAGTAGCTAGTACTACATCAACTAATTTGAGATTGTGAAGCATAATGGACGTACAGATCACTAGTCTAATGAATTGCTGTGCTAATTAATTGCTAGCTCCGGCAATTTCCACGGCCTTGTGGCCGCCTTCTTCCACCCTGGCGGCGGCAGCCTCGGCGGCGAGCACCTTGGCGGTGTCGTAGGAGGCGTGGAGGCCGACGAAGAAGTAGTACACGAGCAACGCCACCGTCCATATCGCGAACCTCATGAAAGACTTTGCATCGATGGATCCGAGCAGGAAGATGTTGATGAAGATGGACGCCGACGGCAGCCACGGCACCAGCGGCACCCCCCACATCTTTGGCACCCTCGCCTTTGGCACCCCGAGGTGCAGGTAAAGCGTCGCCGCGAACCACGCCGGCACGGTCACCACGTATGCCGCCCACCCGCCGTCCACCGCCACACCCCAGTACACCGCTGTACCGACGGAGGCGGCGAGGATAATGGCGATGCACGAGACGAGCTTGTTACGGTTGGCGGCGGTGGTTTCGCCGGACGCGTAGTAGCGGTGGACGAGCAGCGCGACGGCGACGAGCATGAAAATGAAGAGCGTGGAGATGGAGAGAAGGTTGGAGAGGATGCCGAGGTCGGTGAAGAACGCGATGATGGCCGTGGCGGTGAGCATTGTGACTGTGGCACGCACCGGCGTTCCCCAGCGCGGCGACACGACGGCGAGGCACGGCGGCGCCATGTGCGTCCGCGCGATGTGGGTGAGGTACCTGGCCTGGCCCACTGCGCTCACGAGCAGCACGGTGGTCATCCCCTTGAGCGCACCGAAGGCCACGATGTACTTGGCCCAGTCCATGCCGACGGCGCTGAAGGCGACGGAGAAGGGCGCGTCGGGGTCGATGTCCCGGTACGGCTGCATGAGGCAGAGCGTGACGGCGAGCACGCAGTAGACGACGGTGGTGAGCGCCATGGCGCCGACGAGCCCCACGGGGATGTCCTTGGCCGGGTTCTTGGTCTCCTCGGCCATGGTGCTGACGGCGTCGAAGCCGATGTAGGCGAAGAAGAGCACCGCGGACGCGGCGAAGATGCCGCGGGCGCCGTAGGGCGCGAACTCGGCGGTGAAGTTGGAGAGCTTGGCCTTGGAGAGGCCGGTGCCGATGATGAAGATGATGACGGCGAAGTGGACGATGGAGAGGATGTAGTTGAAGCGGGAGGAGCCCTTGGTGCTGAGCACGGCGAAGAGGCAGATGAGCGTGATGACGACGACGGCGATGGGGTCGAGGCGGTTGTAGTCCTCGGCGAGCGAGGTGGCGTGGATGCGGAAGTCGTTGGGGTGGTGGTTGAGCAGCGTGGCGAAGTAGGACGTCCACGAGCGCGCCACCGCCGCGCCGCCGATGCAGTACTCGAGCAGGATGTTGCCGGCGGCGATGAAGGCCATGAAGTCGCCCAGCTCCACCCGCAGGTACGCGAACGAACCGCCTGCATGCATGCACATTAACCATGCGATTAAACAAAATAAAAAAGGTTTTCTAACGCTCCATCAATTTTAACTGCAATTTAATTGATCTACAGTGTGTTGACCAAAACAGACTTGTAACAAACTTCCACAGATATCTCTCACCAGTGAAACAAACTTGTAACAATGATCGATCTTGATAAAGAACCTAAGACTTGCATGTAAGTTAAGGTGATTAATCAATGCATGGAGTTCTACTCATCCATCTCTGATCCATCCATGCATGCATGGAGTCAATGGAAGTAGGAACGTAGGATAGGATCTAGCCGTAGATCAGACGTGAGATTCACCTGCGACTGGGATCTCGATGGCGAACTCGGTGTAGCAGAACACGGAGAGCATGGCCGAGATGCCGGACACCGCGTAGGAGAGCACGACGGCGGGGCCAGCGGCCTCCTTGGCCTCCTGCCCGGTGAGCACGAAGATGCCGGCCCCGATGACGGCGCCGACGCCGAACCACGCGAGGTCCCACCAGTTGAGCTCCCGGCGCATTTCGGCGCCGCTGCGGCCGCGCACGGCGTGCACCTCGACGTCGACGGCGGAGCGCGCCGTGAGCCGGTCCCTGAGCCGCGGCCCCGTCTCCAGCAGCGCCCGCCCGTATGCGCCCCAGCTCGCGAACGACTCCTCCGGGAAGACGCCGCCACCGCAGCACCCCGGCCGGCGCATGCCGACGTCCGTCGCCTCGCCGGACGCCATGGCTGGTGTGACAGTACGCGCGCGAGCTGGCGGGTCGCACGCACGCACGGCCGGACGCGCGGGTATCTCGGGACGGAAAATGAATCCTTGACCGATGGGATCGTGCGTATATGTAGCCGGCGACCGGAGGGAATCCGGTGAGTGGAATCAGGCGAGTTGGTTACGTCAACAGCCTCACCGGAGATGCAGTACGTACGCGGCTGTGAAAATGTCGTCTGTCGTGCTGGGCCGGGCCCGCGAGGCTGCCATTTGTACTGGGCCTGTTGAGAGGTTTCTGAGATTTCTCGTATGGAACTGGGCCTGCGCTTGACAGACGTTTTTTTTTAAATTTCACTGTAATTTTAGTCATAAAAGCTAAGAATAAAGTTTTGGAGTATTTTGTAATTTCTTGAAACTACAATACAATTTGAAGCATTGTTATAATTTTTTCTAGGTTGAATAAAATTACAGGTCATCCTTAAAAAGTATTGTTGTGCAAGATGGTGCTACAATTGTCAAATCAAACTTAAACGTAACTTTCTCTCTCAAAAAAAAAATCAAGCATAACTTTGGGCATGGTGTGAAGAAAGATCACATGTCTCATCTCTTTTTAGTCCCTCCGATCCATATTAATTGTCGCTCGGGGGAGTACCTTTTTCACAGGGGCATTCATTGTAATTTTACAAGGCTCCAGGAATGAGTAATGCGTTCTGGAGTCCGAGCTCCATGGAGGCGGAAAATTTTGAAGATTTCAGGATTTTTAGTTTCAAAAGAGTCTGAAAAAATTATACATGTATACAAAGGTGTAATGTATATGCATGTAAAATCTCATGATGAAATATCGTAAATTGTGGTCTGCACAAAAAAACAAAAACATGGACTTTTAAGTATGAATAGTGCGTGTGTTGAAAAGCCACATATTTTTTATGTAGCTCTCATTTTAATGCAGAAAATTTACACACATATGAATTATGTCTCTGGTTGTATGTGTATGTTTTTTCAAAAAAAGAAAAGAAAAAGAAACTGAAAGGTAAAAATATGAATTTCGAATTTTTAAAAATTCAGCCGCCATGGAACTCGTCCACCATTCAGCATTTTGGCCGAGGAATCTTCTTTTGCTTTTCCACTATTTGTCTTCCATCTATTCTCTCCACTAAATTCGTCCATCAAATAGTTTTTTTTTAGATCAAGGCCACCCCTTAAATGGTCTCAACGCTAACTGAATCTTTTCTTTTTCCAGACCATGCATGAGACTCTGTCAAAAAGAAGATGATACGATGTCAAAGTGACAATGTCAAAGAGGCACTGCACGACTGACAAAATCTAAACAACCCAAGAGTAGGTGATCCACGGCTAGAAGATGATCAGACTTCGCCTAGACTAGCGCAAAGTACATCATAAGGCATGTACAGTAGAAGAGAACTTGTAGCCCAACCACAACAAGAAGCCCAGAACGACTACCAAGACCGCGACGAAAAATAACTGAAGCACGAGCATCGGTGCAACACAAGGATAGATCCATCACCAGGCCGGCCTCGAACCAAACCACTTGCGCGACCTAGTCTAGAAGATCTCTGCAGAAATGGATACCTTGCGGCGTTAACTGAAGAAACCTGACAGTTTTACAGATCCCGCCATCTCCGGCTCATCACCGCCATCTTACTGCATCCAGCGTCGCTATAAATTTCGCAGCAACATCACCATGGATTCAAAAGGAACAACTAATAGTGAACCTGATGGGTGAGCTGAGCTTAACTGATCACTTGATGCCACTTTACTCACAAGGACAGCAAACTTGACCAGGACTTTTGTACTGCCGTTCAAAGTTGATACATCATCAACCTACCAAAGCCTGAGATTCAAGTCTCCATCCTACTTTGTTCTGATGGTCGTGGGTCTGAAGGTCGTGTCCGCGATCAGTAGCTACCTGGCCATCTTGAGTTCAGCACCCTCCTCACAGGGAATATTGCTGCTAACTGAAGCTCTGGTTAAAAAAAATATGTGCAAATTAAGCAGAGAAGCCAGCTGAAAGCCGCAAAGTATCATACAAAACAGTAAGGTCATCTAACTTGACCTATGTTTTATACAAATTTATCAAGCAAGTATGGTAACCTAAATTACCCATTCCGCGAAAAATCCAGGGGCATATTTTGCCTTGCACTTAAGACCAAGGAAACATTGAAAAGGACTATTCAGTGCATGCATGTAGTGAGCACCAAATGAAGCTAGATATTCTTCAGGGGTAGAGATGCCATAGCACACTTCTTTTACCATCGGAATTTTGAACACACCTTATATTTCCAAACTGGAGTGGTCTAAGTACGGTATTGTGCACAATATTAGTAGCCACTGTTCAGAAGAATGCCATTAGCAATAACAGACATGTAGTAATTTATATAACAAAGAAGCGAGGTAATTGCAGTGGGATGCAACAATTTGACGCATGCATTTGATTTTAGTCCATCAAGTTGAAAAAGCAATGAACCGGTGCACGAACTTTCCTTGCGAGTTCATTAGCAAGAATAGACACATGCGATGCAATATTTATAATAACAGAGAACAAAAAATGAAGGTTCCGATGAGAACCATGTAGCATCAAGGTTCCCCCCAGACAAAAAAATAATTACGGTGCCTTGCAAGTAGTTCACTGTGGATATTAGTAATCCAGATGCATATGGCTAATGGAAATCATGCTCAGCATTAAGGTGTCTTATACAGCTATACATCAGTAATCAATTAAAAATTACAGTAAGCAGATAACTTTGCACAGCAGACTGAAGAAAACCAGGACCGCCCATCTGCCATCATATTGCTCGGCAACTTTTTTTGAATATCCCAATAGAAGTTTAGTGTGCCATCAAACTTGTAACCAGTCATTTAGAGGTGAAAAACTTACAGGCAGCAAATGGGTTGATCATACATTGGAAATGACTCAGATCTCTAGGATTTTGATTCAACAAAGAATGTTACACTAGCAGGCTATCGAGATGATAATAGTCAAAAAGAGACCATGATGATTATTCATGCAAGCTATGTTATTTAGGCCTATGTCTAGTACTCCCTCTGTAAACAAATAT
Source organism: Triticum aestivum (assembly GCF_018294505.1). Taxonomy (NCBI): domain Eukaryota; kingdom Viridiplantae; phylum Streptophyta; class Magnoliopsida; order Poales; family Poaceae; genus Triticum; species Triticum aestivum. The sequence continues at coordinate 53,059,475 of NC_057807.1, read as the reverse complement.
AAGAGCGTTTAGATCACTACTTTAGTGATTTAAATGCTCTTATATTTCTTTACGGAGGGAGTACAACCCATTGGTAGAAAGGTAGGTCGTAGGTACTGTAAGCGCACTCACAGGTAACAGATCAAAAGAAAAATAATCAGTAAAGGCAATGGATCAGCATATATCAACCACTACAGATATGTGGCTAAACAGACCAACAAGGCACAATGTTCTAAGATAGTAATACAGAAGTACGATTCTACAAAGAGGATGCATGGCCTCTTACTTGTGATAGACTAGCACCTAAATAAATTTGAAAAGCTCCAAATGATTAGAGAATTAGACTAACACTACCAGCAAAACAATATCAGAGGAATATCACATAACTGTTGGAGTTGCGCATACCATGCGTTGCTTATACTTTTGTCTTGAATTGCTGGTAATGATGAACCCTTTATATTTAGCTGCAAATCATGTATGGCTATAATGCAGTCCTTCAGCTCTGATGCCCTGTAGCCTGTCAAGTTCTGAATTTCCTTGCTCTGCAACCACATAATCACAGTGTAGTTTTAGCCTTGAGAACTTGAAATATCAAGGCAACATTTTCAGCTTTGAGAATCTACTTCTCCGCTCTTACCCGAGGATTAGTGTCTGATCCAATGGTCAGCCTAGCAAGAAAAAACTGATGAAGCAGAAATCACTGATAGCAAGGACAGGAGACAGCTCTAGTCCAGAAGACTCAGCTCAACAAGATAGCTACCCAGGAATTCCACTACTCCAGAAACAAGCTGGAGCGCCGCAACAAAGCATGCAAGAATAACTTCAGGAATCGACACACAGAAGCAGTGGAAGAAGAATTAAACGAAATTGGTCCAATATGACGAATTTAAAGGATTGGTAGTCACCTTTTTGTCTCCTGGGCCAGATCCTGTAAACCATCTGAAATTAGTGAGACAAAGGGAAAATACACAAGGATTCAGTTAGACACAGATTCAAAACATTGCTTTACACATCACAGAATTGGCACATGATGCAATATGAGACCACCAAGCAGCAGTGTTTCTACCAAAAACAAAGCTGCAGTTGATTGTTCAGTTAGTTGCTACCAAACCATCTCTGTCAATCAGACAAAAGCTAGTAGACTTCTGAAGTACCAATTACCAAACTATATAGACTCCTAAAATCTTAAAGTACCAATTACCAAACCATATGTTCACCTGTATCCTCTGCGATGAGCAGACCATGACAAAGCTTCGTCTGCTCCAAAAGGCAGGGCAACAGGGGTGCATTTTAGGTGGTGCTACTGTTGGAGATAGAGTGCCACACAATTTACTTGCATCGCATAGTACAATATGGCAACGAAAAAATACTGGTCCATTTATTTATATTACTTTTGAGTCCAAAATATGGTACAAAGAATTTTTCTAGCAGCATGTCATAAGCTCCTTTCAGAAGGAAAAAAGAACGGTTTCTCATGAGCAAGCCAGTATTCAGGCTAGTAATGATTCTTGAATTGAGAGCAAAGCAAAAAGCAGAACATAAAACAAGGACCGAATTAGTCCAAAGAAGCAAGAAAAAATCACAATGTATCAGCAAAGAGTACGAGCTTTATCTCAACACTTACTAGTGTAGAGCAGGAGAAAGAGATAAAGCTACAACTATATGAATTTAAAAGTTTTAATTTCAAAAAGTAGGAGATCTAGCATTTCACTTATCAGACATAGATAGAAAAATGTATAGAAGTAGCTCACAAGACACAAAAGGGGTTGGCAATACAATTGTTAGTATCAATGCAATCCAGCTATAAACAAGGGGAAATGTTTTGCATTTCCTAAAGATATTGTCTTTTACTAATTATTTGCTTTTATGTTTTAAAACAAAAACACACAATAAACATTACAACAATATAAATGGTCATGGTGGGCCCTCCTCTTTTTATCCGGGCTTGGGACCGGCTATGCATAGCATAGGCAGAGTTACCCACCCACCCTCCAACGGGAGCAAGGCAATCCTTGCTTTTGATGGAGAGCAAAATTTGCTTTCGAAAACAAGCAAGGATTGCCTTGCTCCTTTAGTAGCATTAAGAAGCAAGGATTTCCCCTTGTATAGGCTTTTTTTTAACCAAATGAGCAAGGCAATCCTTGCTTTTGATAGAGAGCAAAATTTGCTTTCCAAAACAAGCAAGGATTGCCTTGCCCCTTAAATAGCATTAAGCAGCAAGGATTTCCCCCTTTGCATATGCCTCTTTTTTTACCAAATGGGCAAGGCAATCCTTGCTTTTGATGGAGAGCAAAATTTGCTTACCAAAACAAGCAAGGATTGCCTTGCCCCTTAAGTAGCATTAAACAGCAAGGATTTCCCCCTTGCATATGCCTATTTTTTTTTTACCAAATGAGCAAGGCAATCATTGCTTTGATGGAGAGCAAAATTTGCTTTCCACCATTAGCAAGAATTGACATGCCCCCTTAAGTAGCCTCAAGCGAGTAAGGATTTCCTTGATTTTGAGGGAGGGCGAAATGGCCTCCTCCATTAGCAAGGATCACCTTACCCTTTGCTTTGCTTTAAATTTGTTCGATTGAGCAAAGACTGTCTTTAATTTTAGGAGCAAAATATGCTCTTCCACCTAGCAAAAATTACTTTGCCTCTTGCATAGCCTTATCTTTGGCCAAGTGAACAAGGCAACCATTGTTTTTGATGAGGAACAAAATTTGCTCTCCTCCACCGGCAAGGATTGTCTTGCCTTTGACTAGCCTTAAGTGATCAAAGATTACTTATTATGAGAAAAACGAGCAAAATCCTCTCGCTCTTGTGGAGGGATCAATTCTCCACAAGCGAGGATATGCCTAGCCATACTTTGAGCAATGTGAGTTCTCGGGGAGTCAATCCTCAAGAGTAAGGATAGCCATTTACACAGCTAAATTTTTGTGTAGTGCACAAACTTGCATACGTGAGAAATCAATCCTTGACGACAAAGATTTTCTGCAATTAAATTTGCATTTATTATTACCAGTAGTAAGAAGTTATAAAGAAATGACTAACAGTGAGAATATCTGAGAATCATGTTTCAGCGAGAATGAAAAAGATTTTCATAAATGTGAAGCTGCGTACAAATCAAACTTATGAACTCGATGGCGAAAAATAAGAAAAGAAAACCATTGACTCGCTGAGCTAGAATGTGCCCATCTTGCCATAATCATGACCGAGGAACTAAATGGGTTCATCGAGCACTTACCACCGCGCACTGCCGGTGAAAAGGGATAGGAAGGAAGCTGGCGCGCGCGCGGAACCGGATCTAGCATCCCAAGCCCGCCCACCCACCCACCCCCCCTGCGGCGAATCCAGAGTGAGGGCGACATGGAAGCTAGGGCCTGGGGGAGAGAGCCCGCAGTGCGAGACGATGAAGTTGGGTGGACCGGACGACTAGGGCCAGCCCACCGATCAGCAGCGCCGCCGCCGGCGGCCGGTTGATGTGGCGAACGTTTGATCCGCAGCTGATCAGAGGTGGGTGGGTGCGCCCCTCTCTAAGTACCTCATGCTTAACAGCTTTTGTCTTTTGATATGCCGTCGCTGAGAGAAGACGCTTCGTGAAAACTCTGGATGTTTTTTTTAAGGGAAATGTTTATACTCGGCGCGCCGGCCGAAACTTCGGCCGGTCGCGCCGCTCGCTGGCGCAGCCACCGCCTACACCCGTGACTCCCTTGCCTTATCTTTTTGTCCGCCTACACCCGTGAGCTCCAGCAATCAATCCCCATCCACACGAACGCATGCTCCTCTCCCAAATCCCATTTTTCTCTGCTGATCTCCAATGCAACTAAATCCCCCACTCCTCTGGCTGCAAGCACATCTATCTGAAGGAAGGGGGCACAGGGTTGCTGCTACGGTAGTCGGGGCGAGCAGGCGACCATGAAGATTGTGGAGACGGTGGCTAGCGAGCTGCAACAACTAGCCGGCGAGGTTGGTGGTGGTCGGCGACGGCTAGCCGCCATGTTTTTTTTTTTTTGCTACCATCGGTTGGTGTGGATGCTACAACCGTTGCGGGGCGAGCTGCAACCGGCAACGGCGCTGACAAGCTATCGCCGGCAACGGCACTGACGAGCTAGCACCGGCTGGTGTGGATGCTGCAACCGTTGCGGGGCGAGCTGCAACCGGCAACGGAGTTGTCACTACCTGTACCGGCAAGCACAACGGTGGAGCACACTATACGCTACAACCGTTGAGGCAGAAGCTGCAACCACGCCCGGTTTTTGCTGGAACCGGTGATCGCGGCGAGCTGCAAGGTGACCACGGCGAGTTTGTCCATATGGGCGGGGGAGTGCTGCAACCACGACCAGGTTTGCTGGAACCGACGAGGTGATTTGCTGGAGCCACCACCAAAAAATGCTTTCACCGGATTTTGTTCTTTATGTACCAGCTTCTTTTTGCTACAACCATAGTTTTGTTTTGCTGGAACCAGTGTCCAAAATGCTTCTATCGAAGTTTAGTTCTTTGTTGGATCAGCGACTTTTGCTACAACCATAACTTCAATTTGCTGGAACCATGTTTTTCAAATGATTCAGCTGGGGCAGCGACACAAAGCTGCTTTTTGTCAACGGCGAGCATCGGCGGCGAGCACGGCGGTGGCTGTCGACAACGACAAACAGGGGAGGGCGGGACGCGCGCTGTGCGACACAATGATGATGGGCGGCCGTCATGTCGTGCGGTGTCTTTTTCAGATCTGAACGCGAACAGGATGAGAAGGAAGCAGACGATGAGTGGATGAGGATCCAACGGTTGGGGGTGAGCCAATCGGGCGGTTGGGGCGTGACCGGCCGAAACTTTGGGCCGGCGCGCCGGCGCCTATCAGTCGCCTTTTTTTAATGATTTTATATATCTGATATTTTTAAGGGCGTCTCCTGCGCTGACCTCAAAATGGATGCACTATTTGTTCACGAACTGGTCCGAACCAATCCACGGAAACTGATGTAGGAGCCGACCATCTAATAGTGCCCGCATCCATTTAAAACAAATTTGAGCAAGCAGGATGAATTTCATCAAACACGATGAAATTCATTAGTTCGGGTATAATTTTTGTTCAATTAAAAATTAAAAAAAGCTAGACTAACTTGTAGCGGACAATGACCTCGTAGGCGTGGCTGCCTTGGCTGGTTGCACCGTCGTCATCATCGTTGTCCTTCTAGCAGCGGAAGGGCGCGAGGGTGCGGAGCACCGCCGTGGCCAATGCCGACCCCCGTCGGGGTGCCCTGGTGGCGGCATTGCCCCTGCCGCCGTCGGCGGAGGTGTCGCTTAGCGACCACTCCTTGTCGATCTTGGCGAGCTCCCCATTAAAGCGCCAGCGGTGCCATGCGGCCATCTCCGCGGTGGTGACGGGCCGGTTGCGAGCCCAGGCTCCGCCAGGTTCGGGGTCCTCACGGATCCACGTCGGTGCCTCGTCCGACTTGGCGAACGCGGAGCGGCGCCCGCCGTGTTGCGCCGCCCATGCCACGTCATGCTGTGCCACCCTGTCCTCGACCATCACGATGGCTCGTGACGATAAGGAGCCGCCACCGCCACGGCCACTGAGGTAGTGGATGAGGCGCCCGCGTGCCTTCCCGATAGCCGGCAACACCTCCACCTTGTAGACCTTGTCATGCCAAGCGCGGAGTGGCGGCGATGCCGATCCGTTGATCCAGGCATGACGGCTGTGCAACGATGACGACAACTCCTCCTTCACGCGATGCTCGATTTGGATGTTGCGTTGCGTGGGGGGGAGGGGGGCTCCGGCTTAGCGCGACAGAGAGGCGGCGACGCCGACTCTTGCTTGACGTAGTAGTGTAGCGGCAAGTGGGGATCTTCCTTCACGTGTGCTCGCAACGGCAAGGGCGACGCCGGACCACGACCCCAGAGCGACCGTCAGGAGTTTGATCTGCTGCAGGAACTCATCGTCCGTGGCCCCGGCCTTCGAGTGGAGGCGCGACTGATGCGGCGGCGCCTAGTCCTCCTCACCACAGATGACAATCTCCTTCTTGTTGGTGGAGACGACATCCTTTGAGGAAGAGGGCCTCAAAGAGCAACAACAGCGGCAATAAGATCTGGAGGGAAATTCGGAGCCACTGCCACCTGCCGACGTGGAGAACCACGACTTGGGCATGGTGGCCAGAGAGGCTTGGAGCGAGTAGGCGGCTGGGAGCGGCGGGGGGGGGGGGGGGGGGGGGGGTTGGAGATGCAATGTGGACGACACCGGCGCATGGCATAAATAGGCATGACGGCCAGCCGAAGGGATGGGAAGCCGGCTTCAACACGGCGCAACAGGCAAAGTAGACTTCTCGGTCGCCGCGCCTGCATTGAAGCAGTGTCGTCTGCTCGTCTAATCACGTTGCTCTAACCGACATCAATGTCAAGGAGTCACGTCCACTCTGGAGCGGCACTAGCCGTCATGAATGTGCGGCAACCTCTTCGCGGAGAGAGATTTTCTGGTGAGAGGGGTTTTGGGTGGGACCGACATGTCGGACGTGTGTGTGGCAGCAGTCCGGAAGCCAATAAAGCCCCCTGGTTTGCCTCTAGTTTGCGGGAAAATGGACGTCTGGACCGGTCTGCGGACTAATGGGGTACCACGTTGGATGACAAATCGTGACGTGACTTCTTGGTCCATACGGTTGCGGACAGTTTAGGGGTCCGCGTTGGAATGCCCCAAATCCCCAAGAAATCAAGTTCCGTGAAATTTTTGCAATGGCGAATTAGTCCTTTCATGGAGGGCTTGAGTGGCTTCTATATTTATATCATTTTAGAAATTTATAATTCTTCCTTTTTACTAGGAATTTGTAATTACTAGAGGCTACAACGCCCTTCGGCACACCGTTCTTCACTCGTGAAATTAACTATTTTATATCTATAGATTATTGCGACCAGTTGTTTTGTTTTGATTTTATTTGTATTGGCTTTGTGTTTTAATTTTGTATTGGTGGTGTTTTCTTGTTCGTTTATCGTGTTGGTTGTAGTTGGGTATTTTTGCCAGGAGGAGAAGCAATTATTTGACGTGTGATTGTTTAAGCCTCTTGGGAGCTGCTATTTCATGCTAAAATCATAGAATTGCTACTATCACGCTCACATGGGCCATCCCACGAAACTCTTGCTCGCTCAGCTTGGCTCCTGCTCCTCTCGCTCATTTAATTTTTTCGCTCACCCCATGCTAGCTTAGGAAAACATCACCCATCTTTTTTATTTCAAATTTTTAGTTAAATTAAATGATATTTAAGGAACTTTAAAAATATTATGAATTTTAAAAATTATGAATTTTGGAAACAATTCATGATTTTAAATTATATTCATGGTTTCCAAAAATATTCACAAATTAAAAAAAATTCAAATTGAAAAATGTTCACGAACTTTATATGACCATGAACTCTATAAATATCCACAGACTATCAATATACTGAATTTAAAAAACATGAATTTTAAAATATGTTTATGTTTCTTAAGTACGCAAATTTTAATAATCACTCATGAATTAGAACATGAAAAATATAAAAGAAAAAAGAAGAAAACAAAATAAAACTAAACAACACACTTACGCATGGGGCCGTTAGTGAACCACAACAAGAGCGCTTCAATTCCAGAAAGCTTAGTATCTTTATAGATTCTATTTACTAGGCAGAATTTTAAACAATCAAAGTTTAACTAGCTAAAACTATCAAACCACACTGAAAACACATTTCTAGTTCAAACGCTACATTCCCAGACATTATGATAGTTTGTCAACACCTTTTGGCAAGAGAGGGATATAACTACCAGTGGAGCCAAATGTGACGATAGATGGCCACCAAACAATGTTGGTGAGGACAGCTGATTTTTTGTGCCAGTTTGCACCAAAGTACCAAGAATGGGGCCAGTGCAAGGAAGGAAGGAAGAGAGAGAGAGAGAGAGAGAGAGAGAGAGAGAGAGAGAGAGAGAGAGAGAGCATCTCCCGCACCGGCCCTTCCTTGGCGACATGAGGGAAACCCTAGCCCCGACGAGCAAGACCTTTCTCCTCCTTCCTACATTGTCGCCATCGGAAGGGATCATCGGTGAAGTCGTGTTGGCTTCGGGGATGGTGGCGGTTCCTCATGTGGCGTGGCGGTTGGGATGGTCAAGGATTCACGTCCACTCTGGACCGACACTTGCCGACATGAATGTGCGGCAACCTCTTCGCGGAGAGAGATCTTCTGGTGGGAGGGGTTTTGGGTGGGACCGACATGTCATACGTATGCGTGGCAGCGGTCCGGAAGCCAACAAGCCCCCTGGTTTGCCTCTAGTTTGCAGGAAAATGGACATCTGGGCCGGTCCGCGGACTGATGGGGTACCACCTTGGATGGCAAATCGTGTCGTGACTTCTTGGTCCATACGGTTGCAGACAGTTTAAGGGTCCGCATTGGAATGCCCCAAATCCCCAAGAAATCAAGTTCCGCAAAATCTTTGCAATGGCGAATTAGACCTTTCATGGAGGGCTTGAGTGGCTTCTATATTTATATCATTTTAGAAATTTATAATTCTTCCTTTTACTAGGAATTTATAATTACTAGAGGCTACTGCGTGCTTCGACGCACCGTTCTTCACTCATGAAATTAACTATGTTATATCTATAGATTATTGCAAATTTGTGATCAGTTGTTTTGTTTTGATTTTATTTGTGTTGGCTTTGTGTATTAATTTTGTATTGGTGATGTTTTCTTGTTCGTATATTGTGTTGGTTGTTCTTGGAGTATTTTTGCCAGAGAGAGCAATTCTTTGACGTGTGATTGTTTAAGCCTCTTGGGAACTGCTATTTCATGCTAAAACCATAGAATTGCTACTATAACGCTCACATGGGCCAGCACACGAAACTCTTGCTCGCTCAGCTTGGCTCCCTGCTCCTCTCGCTCATTTAGTTTTTTCGCTCACCCCATGCTAGCTTAGAAAAACATCACCCATCTTTTTATTTCAATTTTTTAGTTAAATTAAATGATGTTTAAGTAACTTTAAAAATATTATGAATTTTAAAAACCTCAAATTTTGGAAACCATTCATGATTTTAAATTATATTCATGGTTTCAAAAAATATTCACAAATTAAAAATGTTTTCAAATTGAAAAAATGTTCACAAACTTTAAATGACCATGAACACTATAAATATCCACAAATTATCGATATTACTGAATTTAAAAAATATGAATTTTAAAATATGTTTATGTTTCTTAAGTACACAAATTTTAATAATCGCTCATGGATTAGCATGAAAAATATAAGAAAAAAAAAGAAGAAAACAAAATAAAACTAAACAACACACTTATGCATGGGGCCCTTAGTGAACCCCACAACAATCGAAGCACCAGAGCGCTTCAATTCCAGAAAGGTTGCTATCTCTATATATTCTTTTTTACTAGGCAGAATTTTAATCAATCAAGGTTTAACTAGCTATATGCGGTATTTCCATGCCGCTCTAAGAAAATTTGCATGTGCCATCTCTAATTTTCTAAATAAATTTCTCTTTTGTGTGCTCTACCGCTCGCGAGGCGGTGATGGGTGGCCAATATTTTTCATGCTAGATGTGTTATTCTCACGATGAGTGTTTATTCACTTGTTATTGCACGAGAGTACGACAAAGGTATTAGGGATGCCCAGTCTCGAAATAAAAAATGTAATTTTTTTATGTTGTCAAATAATAAATTCCTTGAAAAGTGTTGGTATGGAGGGCACCCGTGGATACGGTTAGCCATGGAAAGTGAAAGTAATGGTGGAAAAAGGAATAAACTTTATTTTCTGTTTGGGAACCGCCTACGATGTATCTATAATGGGAAGTATTGGGAGCTCTAATTCGTTTTCGTTGGTGGGAAAAGTACGCCTCTAAAAATGTTTTTATCTCTCAATTTAAGATTTGAGCTTTGGCACCTCTACAAATTCCCACTTCCCTCCGCGAAGGGCCTTTCTTTTACTTATGCAATTTTTATTTTGAATTTGAGTCTCCATCTTCTCTTATAAAACACCAACTAAGGGGCACTATGATTGTATTTGAGCATTGGGTGTAGCTAATATTCGAGTGTGTTTCATGAATGGATCAATGCTTGAGCATAATGGGCTAGGGATAACATGCTTTAGTGTTGATATTTTGAAATACATGGTTGCTTGTTGGTATGTTTGAGTATTAAAGTCTTCATGTCAAAACTAGACTATTGCTTTGAACCATATAAAACTCCAAATTTCCAAGCTATAAAGAAAAGAAATGTGATGAACATGTAGGCAGCATTCCACATCAAAAATTCTGTTTTTATCATTTACCTACTCAAGGACGAGTAGGAATTAAGCTTGGGGATGCTGATACGTCTCCAATGTATCTATAATATTTTATTGTTCCATGTGTTATATTATCATTATTGGATGTTTTACAATTATTTTATAGTAATTTTATATCTTTTTTTGGTACTAACCTATCGACATAGTGCCCAGTGCCAGTTGCTGTTTTCTACATGTTTTTTTACATCATAGGAAATCAATACCAAACGGAATCCAAACGCAGCGAAACTTTTTAAGGATTTTTTTGGGTCAGAAGACATCCAATGGGCCAGGAAAGCACCTGGGGGGTTGTAACAGTCTGGCTTTTGGCCCTTTTCCTTTTCTTTTGATTTATTTGGTTTTTTGCTCTGTTTTTCTTTTTGGAGTGCTTCTGTGGCCTTGCCACCTGGGAAATCATTCTCATTTCCTCTCCCAAGTGGTTCATCATGATCAAACTCATCCCAAGACCATGACATTTCCATCCTAGACAAATCCCAATATTCTTTTTCTTGGGGAAAATTCCTTTTTCATTAAAGGAATAACCTCATTTGCCCTAGGTTGTGAAGCAACCTATATTTCTGTCCCTCCAAAAATTCCCAAATAATTCTCATAATTCCTTTGGGTCATATATTGCTCAAATATGCCCAAACATTTCCTTGACCAGTTCAAAAATAATTCTGCAATATTCCATTTTATATTCTGCCTTGGATGACACTTTGTGAAGGAAGTGCCACCTATCTTTTCTTGATTGCTCCCAAACTTCTTGGGCATGGTATTTCATCCAAATAATTGCCTCTTGCCAATGCCTAGCCAACTTCCCTCAGTGATTTTTCAAAGTTTCTGTCAGACAGAAGGCTTTGTGAAGGAAGTACTAGCTAGGAGTACCCAAATGAGATGAAATTTTGCACACCCCTTCATGTGGTCATATTAACACCCTCCTCCAATTCAGCCACATCGAATCATCTATGTGAGCACAGGATCAAATCTTTGATTCTGGCAATATTTTCAGGTTGTGAAGCAAGTGTATTTTATATTGCTTCAATAATTCTGATAAATTACCAAATCATGCTCCTACCCATAAAACATCTCTCCACCAAATTTGCGATCATTTCATTGAGCCATTTGATCACCAAAATTATTCCAAGTTCCTGGACAGAGATGATGTTTGTGAAGCAAGTACCATTTTGGTGAATCTAATTGGTATGAAAATTTTACAGCATATTAATATGTTCATATCATGAGGCTTTGCCTAGTTTCATCCCATTCCATCACTCCATGCGAGTGCATCATGTTGATCAAGTTTCTGGACCAAATATGCAGTTGCAAAGCAACTATATTAATCCTTGGTTCATTTCTCCTCAAACTCCCCAAGATTGTAGTCTTTCCTAAGCCAAACACCCCAGACAAACTCTTTGGCTCGAATAAATTTCCTGTTGATCACCAGTGCACGACCAAGTTTACTACAATAAACTTCAGACGATGACTACCATTTAACCACAACACCTCAGACCAAGCCATAGCTGCATTAATGCTTCACTCTGGAAGGACTAGCCACTAGACAAGGTTTGCCATCCCCTACAGTCCTCCCCGTGCCATGTTGTGTGGTGACCGTGTAGCTGGCATGCATATTCACGCGCTCTGCTCACTGGGCCGCGTCTTGAGCGCCGTTTGTGCTTTGGCCCTTCTCCCTCTCGTCGTCTTCGCACGCGTGACCATGTCCATTGTCTTCCTCTCGTCGTCGCCGTTCCCCTGGACCCCTCTCCCCCTCCGTCTGCTTCCTCACCGACGCAAGTCGCCGCGTGCCCACAGACGAACTATGGTGGTTTGGCTCGAAGCTCGCCGTCTTCTTCCCCCCCCCCACCCCCCATGCTCCCTTGGCCGCCTCTTCCCCATGAGCTCTCCCTTCCGTTCCCTCTCGTCGCCTAACTCCAAGCTCATGCGCGTGCACAAGCGTCCGCGGTGCCGGACACGTGTCTGCGGCAACGACAGCTCGGCCTCCTCCCCCTCTGCCTATTTAAGGCAACCCCAAACCCTCCCGAGCAGTTCATCAGCTCCCTCTCCTTCCCAGAGCCCCGCCTAGTCCCTTCCCTGAGCTCCTGGAGTTCTTTCCTCCCCCCTCTGCCTCCATGGCTGCCGCCTTGGCTCGCGTAAATTGGCACCCTGCTGAGCTTCTCTCGCCCCCTCCTCTCCCCCAGAACCACCACCGCACTCCGGCGACCATCCCCACCTACTCGCCTTGTCGCTGGTGCCACGTATGGCTACCGCCCCACGAATGATCGTCGCCGTCCCGTCCTCTGTTGCCTCCAAGCCGCGGCCGCCCTAGTCTTCCCCGACGCCGGTCCTCCCTATGGACGGGCGCGACGCAGCCGCCTGAGTCCGCCGGTGCCTCCTATCCGACCAGAGACAGCTGGAGCTGCCCGGGCCATCGCCAGCGTCACCCCTCCCCTGCCTCCTTCCTCTGCTCTATCAGGGTGCGAGGAGGACGACGACGTCCTGCCCATATGGCCAGGCGGGCCCCGCTTCCCCGTACGACCCCACCTACCAGCCACTCCATGCATTGACCCCGCCCTGCCTGCATGGATTAGTGAAGGCGTAATCGGCCGACTACGTCTCCGCTTAGTGAAAGCGTATAACAGTAAGTGTTCTATCGAAAATACATTTTCAGTATAGCGAAGACGCATTTTTGTAAAGCCGCTTTCTCTTTTTCAGCCGCCGGCCGAAACCCCTATTTTGTGAATGTTTGTCAGTTAAGAGCACAAAAGCACATTTTCTTTTAGTTTTTGTGCCTAACGAATGAACGGCCACAACTCTTCAACCGTAACTCCAAATGAGGTGATTCCAAAGCCCACTTCTTCGTTTCATCGAGCCCGTTCCGATCATTTTCACCATATTTCAACATTCTAAAAATGACCATTTTGCCCCTGCCCTTATTCAGCCCCCTCCGAGAGAGAATGTTTTCCGACGATTCTTTCCGTGAGTTTCTCGCACTTTCTCTAGGCGAATCCTTCCACCCCAGGCAAGTCACACCCTCCATTTGCATCACTGTAATGTAGTGACATGGTTTAAATTATTTGAACTTGTTTAAAATATTGCTTTAGCTACTGACTTTGTGCATGGCATTTTCTCGGAGTTGTTTTTGATCTTGCTATTGCCATGCTATTGTTTGGAGTACTAGGACTTATGCTTGCTATTTGATGGATGTCATGTTGCCGTTGGATTATTAGTGGCCTATGCTATGATTATTTTCATGTTAGAATCTGGTATTGTATTTTGTAGTATTACTTGGAATGTCATGCTGCCTTCGGATTATTAGTGGCTAGAATTATTTTCATCATGATGCTAGTTGACATTATGTTTTGGAGATTGATTTCGGAGATGATGTTTACATGTGGATCTTAGCTGGATAGCTTGTTCTTGACATTTGAGTAGTAGTAATATCGTTCTTGGATTCATCATGATGGTAGTGTTATGCTATCCTCGAAGTATTTTGGTATGATGATATTGTGATTGGATTATTTGTTGGATATTGCTATGACTTCGATTATAGGTTGATAGATGGTATCGGAGTATCAGTTAGCACAGTTATATTTTGGAGTAAATTTCGTCATTAAGTTGGTCAGATGCCACCAAATCGAGCTGACCAATGAAACCACATTTGCCTTTATTGGAAGGCCCTAATGCGATGTTATTGCCATGTCTCTCGCCGGTGCCTCCAACAAGGGAAGGTTATGGGCGCGCGCTACCCTGATCAGGTAGGCGGACATAAGCCTTGTGTGCCCATTGTTGTTGTTATGGTACCTTGTCCCCGTTTGGGACCATTTATGTTTTGCCACGACGGTGGCTGTGTTTTGCCACGACGGTGGCCATTGGATGCCTTTGGTAGGCATGGGGCCACCCATGGCTTAGCCTAGAGGGGAGTTGGTCAGAGTGGCCGGGAGAGTGCCATGGAAGTAGATCGGTTTTGTCGGAACACCGTTGGTCCACCCGAATGGGAGTGCGAGGCCATGGGTTCCGTGGTGTGGGTACAGTGTACTAACCTCAACAGAGTGTGTGTTTAAACTATCGATAGCCGCGTCCTTGATCATGGGCACAAGTTCATACTAGGTCACACCGTTCGATCAACACGCACATGACGAAATGACTTATAGATGATTTATATGTTGATGTGTGTGAGTAGTAACAGTTTGGCAGGATGCCGATGATGATGTTGGGATGATCTCGAGGATGATCATTCAGTTTGTGATGGGGTCACGAGGTGACCGTGTGGATATTTTGATCATGAGGTGACCACATGGATGTTTTGATCACGAGGTGACCACGTGGATGTTTTGGTGATCACATGGATGTTTTGATCACGAGGTGATCATGTGGACCACGAGGTGGTCGAGATGGTATTTGCTTGGCCGGTTAGCTAAGAGTGAGATTGTTGTAGGGATTGAGATGCTGGTTTATCAGTATGGTAGTAGTTTCATATCCTGTTTAGTAGTTGTTTTTGTATCATGGTAGATGTTAATTTAATTAACCTGTTTAATGCTATGTTGTTGTCTTGCATTGATGTTTTTGGTTGTTGTGAGCTTGCAAGTACATTCAATGTACTAAACCTAGCGTGTTATGCCAGATTGCAGGTGATGCCATGATTGATTGTTTATTGAGGTTTCTGTACGTGCGAGCTAGATCGTGTCCCAGCCAGAGTCCCTGTGGAGTGGGGTTCACCACCTTCGTCGTTGTTCCGCTACTAGAAGGTTTCCGCTGCTACGAGTTGTTCTGCTGCTAGCATAGAGCAAGTGTAGTATCGCAGGCATAGTGTCACTGTGCTGATGTGATCCTTTGTAATATCAGAACTTTGTATTTATCCTTTGTAATAAGAGCTGATTTGTTCTATGTCAAGCAGTGTCGTATTCCAGAAGGCTTCTCATTGATCTCTGGGCTGGAATACGGGATGTTCCGGTTTCTCTGAGCCGGGGTGCCACAGGCTTCGTATCAGAGCAGGTCTGGCTGTAGGACGCCCTACTCAGCGCGAGCGGTAGTAATTGGTAGTATAGAGTCAGCTTTGTTTGCTGCATTTGGTTGCTGCATTTGTTTGTTGCATCGCATGCATATAGCTTTATTTGTTGCTAACGAATTATCTGGTAAGTGTAGCTGGCATCGGACCCCGATCCACTACAGCTCAGCCGCTGCATAGTTTCCTCCAGTTTCTTTTTCTTTCGGTGTTTAATGTCATTTATGTCCCAGCAGAGTGATGCCAAGTGATCTCGGCACTATTTGCAAAAATGGTGCTCAGGTATCACACCGATATCTTTCTTTCAGCCCCGCCTATCATTTTGGTGATGGACAAGCTTCCGTCCCGAATCGTCCTTTTTATTTTGTCGTGTTGACAACCCTTAATGATCTTAGTCATCACGGAAGGGCAATGTCAGCCGACTCAGTTTTCCCCGCCATCCTATTCCTTGGACGAGTACGAATCTTTTCCGTATGCTTGATAATAATGTGGTCACGACATTCCTGTTCCGCTACATAGTTATCGAGTGCGTCCTTTCTACCTCTTGAGCTTGCGTTGGTTTTCCCTTGAAGACGAAAGGGTGATGCAGCAAAGTAGTGTAAGTATTTCCCTCAGTTTTGAGAACTAAGGAATCAATCCAGTAGGAGACGACGCACAAGTCACCGAATACCTGCACAAACAATCAGGAACTTGCAACAAACGTGATAAAGGTGTTGTCAATCCCTTCACGGTCACTCGCAAAAGTGAAAACTGATAGAGATAATAAGGTAAATATTTTTGGTATTTTTGTTGTATAGATTGGAAAGTAAAGATTGCAAAATAGTAAACAAGATTCAACAATATGGAAAAGAGATGCAATATAATGGAAAAGAGACCCGGGGGGCATAGGTTTCACTAGTGGCTTCTCTCGAGATAGCATGTCTTACGGTGGGTGAACAAATTACTGCCGAGCAATTGATAGAAAAGCGCATAATTATGATGACATCTAAGGCAATGATCATGAACATAGGCATCACGTCTGTGTCAAGTAGACCAAAACGATTTTTCATCTACTACTATTACTCCACACATCGACCGCTATCCAGCATGCATCTAGAGTATTAAGTTCATAAGAACGGAGTAACGCATTAAGCAAGATGACATTATGTAGAGGGATAAACTCAAGCAATATGATATAAACCCCATCTTTTTATCCTTGATGGCAACAATACAGTACGTGCCTTGCTGCCCCTACTGTCATTAGGAAAGGACACCGCAAGATTGAACCCAAAGCTAAGCACTTCTCCCATGGCAAGAAAGATCAATCTGGTAGGCCAAACTAAACTGATGATTCAAAGAGACTTGCAAAGATATCAAATCATGCATATAAGAATTCAGAGAAGAACCAAATAATATTCATAGATAATCTTGATCATAAATCCACAATTCATCGAATCTCGGCAAACACACCGCAAAAGAATATTACATCGAATAGTTCTCCAAGAACATCGGGGAGAACTTTGTATTGAGAATCAAAGAGAGAGAAGAAGCCATCTAGCTAATAACTATGGACATGAAGGTCTGTGGTAAACTACTCATGCTTCATCGGAGAGGTAATGGTGTTGATGTAGAAGCCCTCCATGATTGAATCCCCCTCCGGCAGATCGCCAGAAAAGGCCCCAAGATGGGATCTCACGGGTACAGAAGGTTGTGGCAGCGGAAAAGTGATTTCGTGGATCCCCCTGATGCTTTTAGGGTATAAGAGTATATATAGGCAAAAGAACTAGGTCGGTGGAGCTACGAGGGGCCCATGAGGGTGGGGGCGCGCCTACCCCTTGGGCGCGCCCTCCTGCCTTGTGGACGCCTCATTGCATCTCTGACTCCAACTCCAAGTCTTCTGGTTTGCTTTCGGTCCAAGAAAGATCATCGCGAAGGTTTCATTCCGTTTGGACTCCGTTTGGTATTCCTTTTCTACAAAACTCTAAAATAGGCAAAAAAACAGAAACTGGCACTGGGCCTCCGGTTAATAGGTTAGTCCTAAAAATAATATAAAAGAGCATATTAAATCCCATTAATCATCCAAAACAGATAATATAATAGCATGGAACAATAAAAAACTATAGATACATTGGAGACGTATCAAGCATCCCCAAGCTTAATTCGTGCTCGTCCTCGAGTAGGTAAATAATAAAAACAAATTTTTTGATGTGGAATGCTACCTAACATATTTACCAATGTAATTTTCTTTATTGTGGCATGAATGTTCAGATCCGAAAGATTCAAGACAAAGTTTAATATTGACATAAAAACAATAATACTTCAAGCATACTAACAAATCAATCATGTCTTCTCAAAACAACATGGCCAAACAAAGTTATCCCTACAAAATCATATAGTCTGGCTATGCTCTATCTTCATCACACAAAATATTTAAATCATGCACAACCCCAGTTTCAGCCAAGCAATTGTTTCATACTTTAGTATTTTCAAACCTTTTCAATCTTCACGCAATACATGAGCGTGAGCCATGGACATAGCACTATAGGTGGAATAGAATGTGGTTGTGGAGAAGACAAAAAGGAGAACATAGTCTCACATCAACTAGGCATATCAACGGGCTATGGAGATGCCAATCAATAGATATCAATGTGAGTGAGTAGGGATTGCCATGAACGGATGCACTAGAGCTATAAGTGTACGAAAGATCAAAAGAAAACTAAGTGGGTGTGCATCCAACTTGCTTGCTCACAAAGACCTAGAGCATTTTGAGGAAGCCCACCATTGGAATATACAAGCCAAGTTCTATAATGAAAAATTCCCACTAGTATATGAAAGTGACAACATAGGAGACTCTCTATCATGAAGATCATGGTGATACTTTGAAGCACAAGTGTGGAAAAAGGATACTAGCATTGCCCTTTCTCTCTTTTTCTCTCATTTTTTTTATTTAGGCCTTTTTATGGCCTCTTTTTTTATTAGTTCGGAGTCTCATCCCAACTTGTGGGGAATCATAGTCTCCATCATCCTTTCCTCACTGGGACAATGCTCTAATAATGAAGATCATCACACTTTTATTTACTTACAACTCAAGAATTACAACTCGATACTTAGAACAAAATATGACTCTATTTGAATGCCTCCGGCGGTGTACCAGGATGTGCAATGAGTCAAGAGCGACATGTATGAAATTATGAACGGTGCCTTTGCCACAAATACGATGCCAACTACATGATCATGCAAGGCAATATGACAATGATGGAGCGTGTCATAATAAATGGAATAGTGGAAAGTTGCATGGCAATATATCTCGGAATGGCTATGGAAATGCCATAAGGTAAGTATGGTGGCTGTTTTGAGGAAGGTATGTGGTGGGTATATGGTATCGGCGAAAGTTGCGCAGTACTAGAGAGGCTAGCAACGGTGGAAGGGTGAGAGTGCGTATAATCCATGGACTCAACATTAGTCATAAAGAACTCACATACTTATTGCAAAAATCTATTAATTATCAAAACAAAGTACTACACGCATGCTCCTAGGGGAAGGGTTGGTAGGAGTTAACCATCGCGCGATCCCGACCTCCACTCATAAGGAAGACAATCAATAAATAAACATAACAGTTCACCATACGTGCATACTATGGGAATCACAAACTTAAACACAAGTATCTCTCAAATTCACAACTACTATACTAGCATGACTCTAATATCACCATCTTCATATCTCAAAATAATCATAAAGAATCAAACTTCTCATAGTATTCAATGCACTTTATATGAAAGTTTTTATTATACCCATCTTGGATGCCCATCATATTAGGACTAATTTTATAACCAAAGAAAATTACCATGTTGTTCTAAAAGACTCTCAAAATAATATAAGTGAAGCATGAGATATCAACAATTTCTGTAAAATAAAACCACCCTCGTGCTCTAAAAAGATATAAGTGAAGCACTAGAGCAATATTGTCTAGCTCAAAAGATATAAGTGAAGCACATAGAGTATTCTAGTAAATTCCAATTCATGCGTATCTCTTCCAAAAGGTGTGTACATCAAGGATGATTGTGGTAAACTAAAAAGCAAAGACATACATTATATAAGACGCTCCAAGCAAAACACATATCATGTGGTGAATAAAAATATAGCCTCAAGTAAAGTTACCGATAGACGAAGACGAAAGAGGGGATGCCTTCCGGGGCATCCCCAAGCTTAGGCTTTTTGTTGTCCTTGAATTTTACCTTGGGGTGCCTTGGGAATCTCCAAGATTAGGCTCTTTCCACTCCTTATTCCAAAATCCATCAAATCTTTACCCAAAACTTGAAAACTTCACAACACAAAACTTCAACAGAAAATCTCATGAGCTCCGTTAGTATAAGAAAATAAACCACCACTTTAAGGTACTGTAATGAACTCATTATTTATTTATATTTGTGTTAAACATACTGTATTCCAACTTCTCTATGGTTCATACCCCGCAATACTACTCATAGATTCATCAAAATAAGCAAACCACACACGAAAAACAGAATCTGTCAAAAACAGAACAGTCTGTAGTAATCTATAACTTTAGAATACTTATGTAGCTCCAAAAATTCTGAAATAAGTTGGTGGACATGAGGAATGTTTCTATTAATCTTCTTCAAAAAGAATCAACCTAAAATCACTCTTCTGTAAAAAAAAGACAGATATTCTCGTGAGCGCACAAGTTTTTGTTTTTTACAGCAAGATCGCAAAGACTTCACCCAAGTCTTCCCAAAGGTTCTACTTGGCACAAACACTAATTAAAACATAAAACCACATCTAAACAGAGGCTAGATGAATTATTTATTACTAAACAGGAGAAAAAAGAAAAGAACAAATATAAAATTGGGTTGCCTCCCGACAAGCGCTGTCGTTTAACGCCCCTAGCTAGGCATAAAAACAAGAATAGATCTAGGTATTGCCATCTTTGGTATGCAATTCATAAGTGGCTATCATAATAGATTCATAAGCCAATTTAATTTTCTTCCTAGGAAATTGTTCCTTGCCCTTTCATAACGGAAATTGGAATCTAATGTTTCCTTCTTTCATATCAATAATTGCACCAATCGTTCTAAGGAAAGGTCTACCAAGAATAATAGGACATGTAGGATTGCAATCTATATCAAGAACAATGAAATCTATAGGCACATAATTCCTATTCGCAACAATAAGAACATCATTAATCCTTCCCATAGGTTTCTTAATGGTGGAATCCGCAAGATGCAAATTTAAAGAACAATCATCAAATTCACGGAAACCTAGCACATCACACAAAGTTTTTGGAATCGTGGAAACACTAGCACCAAAATCACACAAAGGATCACATTAATAATCTTTAATCTTAATTTTAATAGTAGGTTCACACTCATCATAAAGTTTTCTAGGGATAGAAACTACTAGTTCAAGCTTTTCTTCATAAGATTGCATCAAAGCATCAACGATATGTTTAGTAAAAGCTTTATTTTGATTATAAGCATGAGGAGAATTTAGCACGGATTGCAATAAGAAATACAATCTATTAAAGAACAATTATCATAATTAAATCCCTTGAAATCCAAAATAGTGGGTTCATTGCTAGTTAATGTTTTAACCTCTTCAATCCCACTTTTATCAATTTTTGCATCTATATCTAAAAACTCCGAATCATTGGGACGACTTTTAACTAAAGTTGACTCATCTCCAGTCCCATCTTTATCAATATTCATATTGGAAAACAACGATTTAATAGGAGTCACATCAATCAGTTTTAGATCTTTATCATTATTATCATGAAAACTAGAAGAACACACTTTCACAAACCAATCTTTTTTTGCATGCATCCTAGCGGTTCTTTCTTTGCACTCATTAATGCAAATTCTCATGGCTCTGGGAGACTCATTGATATCATGCTTAGGTGGAATAGATCTAAATTTCAAAGAATCAACATCAAAAGAAATTCTATCCACGTTCCTAGCCAACTCATCAATCTTAAGCAATTTTTCTTCTTATCAAAGCATTGAAATTCTTTTGCGAACTCATAAATTCTTTAACACTATTATCAAAATCAGAGGGCATCCTATTGAAATTTCCATAAGAGTTGTTGTAGGAATTACCATAGTTATTAGAGGAATTACTAGGAAACGGCCTAGGATTGAAATTGCCTCTATATGCGTTGTTACCAAAATTGTTCCTACCAACAAAATTCACATCCATAGATTTATTATTCTCAATCAAAGTGGACAAAGGCATATCATTAGAATCAGAAGAAACACTTTTATTAGCAAACAATTTCATAAGTTCATCCATCTTTCCACTCAAAACATTAATCTCTTCAATCGCATGAACTTTTTTACTAGTGGATCTTTCGGTGTGCCATTGAGAATAATTAACCATAATATTATCTAGGAGATTAGTAGCTTCTCCTAAAGTGATATCCATAAAAGTGCCTCCCGCGGCCGAATCTAAAAGATTTCTAGAAGCAAAATTCAATCCGGCATAAAAGTTTTGTATAATCATCCACAAATTCAAACCATGTGTAGGGCAATTACGTATCATTAATTTCATCCTCGCCCAAGCATGTGCAACATGCTCATGATCAAGTTACTTAAAATTCATAATATTGTTCCTAAGGGAAATGATCTTAGCGGGAGAAAAATACTTAGAGATAAAAGCATCTTTGCACTTATTCCATGAATCAATATTATTTTTAGGCAAAGAAGAGAACCAAGTTTTAGCATGATCTCTAAGAGAAAACAGAAATGGCTTAAATTTAACAATATCATTATCCACATCTTTCTTCTTTTGCATATCACACAAATCAACAAAGTTCTTTAGATGGGTTGCGGCATCTTCACTAGGAAGGCCAGAAAATTGATCTTTCATAACAAGATTCAACAAAGCGGTATTAATTTCACAAGATCCAGCATTGGTAGTAGGAGCAATTCGAGTGCTAATAAAGTCATTGTTGTTGGTATTGGAAAAGTCACACAATTTAGAATTATCTTGAGCCATTGTGATAAGCAATCAATCCAACACATAAGCACACAAGAAGCAAGCGAAAAGATACGAACGGAAGATGGGTGAAGAAAAGGCAAGGTGTTGGGGATATAACTGGTGGGTATAAACCGCCCAGGAGGGGCCGGTTTATCCACAGAGAGACTACCAATATTGAAGCCCATGAAGTTATAGAAGATGGCGACTTATGAAGGAAACATAATAAGGGATCCCAAAGCCCAGAGGCGGGTTAGGGCCCATAGACATAAACCGCCATAGGCGTGTAACTTGTAATGTAAGGCAGGAAAGAGTAGATACCAAGTCGGACACATTTATGAACCGGCCTCAGGATTCTGTAGACCGACGGGCATCAACCTGTGTATATAAAGGGACGACCGGTGGTGGTTTAGGGACAAGAAAAAACTACTCGAGAGCCAGGAAAAGCGGATTCGCTCCCTGGTCATCGAACCCCATCAATTCCACCACAACTGGATCGTAGGCTTTTACCTTCACCGCAAGGGGCCGAACCAGTATAAACTCCCCGTGTCATTTGTCCGGTTTAACCCCTTTAAGCTAATCTCATTGCGATGGCTCCATGACTAAGTCCTCACACTAGGACATCTGACGTGATAATTCCACGACAGTTGGCGCCCACCGTGGGGCTATCGCACGATGGTTTCAAATTCTTAGAGGGCAATTTCGAAGGACTCAAGGGATACGAAGTGGGCCGGATGACCAATTGTCGTCGCAGCAAGCTTTACATCAACGACGCAGGCTGGGGCCCCAACGACAACTCAATCGAGTTCGGGTACCGGATCCCCTTCGGAGGAATTCATGTCTTCATTGGCAAGATCGGCGAACCGGGCCCTGAGCCGGACATCTGCGCCGACCTCATCGAGACGGCTCAGCATGCAAGCCCTGCCCGGGTTCAGCCCGCCTTGAAGCTTGCGTTCGTAGGATTCATCCGTGGTGCAGAATCTAAACCGGTATTCGACCGTGAGACGGATGTCTACTTAGATGGCGAGTCATCCACCAGGGAGACCGAGTCATTGTACCAACTGCCGGATGGCCAGTTCGGGGGCTATTCCTATGGCGACAGTATTCTAGACCCCCTTGAACTGTCAAACCGGGTTGCGATCTTCATGGCCCGTATGCAGCCCACGCAGCACTCCTCAGCTACGGCGACAATGACTTCAGGATCGGCAGCCAGGGCAGGAGGCCCTGCGCGCCCGCCGGCTCAAGTCCTATCCGGTTTATTGGACGCCTTGATGTAACATCCCAAATTTTCAATTTGGAATGTCATACACTAGATCATCAATGCATATCATATTTTATTTGCTTTTGGTTTGATCCTAGAAATTTTACGCAACTCAAGGACCCTCGGAGAGAGTTGGGGATTTCGTTATTTTCATATTTGAGTTTTCTCAAATTTTGAAAATAGGATCCTTTGATTTTATTTATTTTATCTTCAATTATTTCAACTATAAATATATGAGAGAGGGAATAAAATGACTTTCCCAAAATAAATAAATATTGAGGATTTAATAAAAAAATCAAATAAGTTTTATTCTGGAGTTTTTGCTATTTTATTTGAATTTAGGAAAAATTGCACGTTTTCAAAACTGCATTTTAGGGACAAGAAAATGTTCATCTCGTTCTAAATTTTTTATTTAGACGGTGAAAATTTGTTTTGGCATTTTTAGATTTTTATTTATTTTTCTAGAATTTATTTTCAGCTCGGCGGAATTATCTTTTTAAAAAAATCTCTCCCGCGCTCGACTGGGCCGAAGGCCCAGCCGAGCCAGGCCGGCCCGCCCCGCGCCGCAGCCGCCGCCGACCCAGACTAGGAGTCCGAGCCGGACTCCTCTCCCCACCGCCTTGCCCCATCCCCAAGCCGCCACCACCCCCGTCTTAAATACCGCCACCGCCCCTCCCCACCCCGCCACCCGACCCGCCCCGCAGCAGCAGCAGCAGCCGCCGCCGCCGCCGCCGCCTTCCGCTGTCGTCGCCAGGAGCCGCCGCCGCCGCCTCCCGCCACCGCCGCCGCAGCCCCGCTACCCCACGTCGTCCCGCCGCCGCGTCGGAGCCCCGCCGAGGTAGCCGCCCCGCCGCCCCACGGTTTTTCTAAAGAAACCGATCAGTTTTTTAAAAAAAACCCTAGTTTCGTTTTTTTAAGTAGATCGGTTTTTTCCGGTTTATTCTATTTAGTGAGCGTTCGCCCATTCGTTCGTTTTAATGAACGAATTCAGTATTTAGTTTCTGTTAACGAACGTTCATTCGTTAAACTGTTCGTCAGTTTTCTTTTTCTTGGATTTTCCGCGGTTATTCCAGATCGTGATTTCTGATCCGATTTTCGATCTAGTATAAGTCTTTGCTCGTTTATCGGAATCGGGCGATTCAAGCGCCTAGAGTTTCGTCTCGAAACACTCTTTCCGTTTAAACTACTCAAACAAGATTTTTCTTCTGTAAAACTTGACTTAGATCCAGATTAGTAAATGAAGCTCGTTTCTTTTGCCGTTTAACTTTCGTTGCTTCGTTCGATTTGTTTCTTTTTGCAAACCGGAGTTCTTACGTTGAACTTTCTGGTTAGATCTCTTATTTGAGTTTTACCTATGCATTAGATGAGTGCTTATTGTATGCTTGTTTGTTTGCGATAGAGTACCCGGAGTGTGCCGCTTGCTACTTCGAATCTCTAGGTTTCACGGATCATCAGCAAGGCAAGTAACACTTTGATCATACCTCTTTACTAGCCAGTTTTATTGCATTAGATCAATCCTCAAACAATTGCATGACTAGGATCTGATTAATATGTGGGTTTTGGGAAGTAGATGAGGTAGTACTTATTACCTGTTTTATTATCAAACCTTTGGGAGTTACTTCTACGTTTGCTTATATTGCTATGCTATGCTAGTAGACGTGGATTGGGTGAGTGTATCCATGACAGAGGTGCGATTGTTAAATTAATGGTTTATTTAAGGTGGCAACTAAAACACACATCTAGGTGGATTGAGGCACCAGGGTATTCTAGTGATTGCCTGTTTTTTATGGACCGCCACCCAGGCTCAAAGGGATCATGAGATTATTCATGCTAAAAACTTCCGTGTGCAGCCACAAGCTACTATGGGCTCTAGCATAGTTGACTAAGTCGTGCGAACTCTTACAGTGGTAGACTAGCAGATGTAGGGGATGTAGGTTGGTACTGTCTACCCGATCGTAAGGTGCTAGCGCTTCTGAAAGACTATCTCTCAGTCATCCGTTTCTCAAACATCATGTAGTGCGAGAATCCTAACGGAGGAGATCGAGTCTTGTGGGGAAAAGTGCGCAAACCTCTGCAAAGTGTATAAACTAATCATGGTTAGCCGTGTCCCTGATTATGGACATCTTGAGTATCTAGTACCTGGATATCATGTGAATCTCATTATGTTACTTTAATCAATTTTGTTGGGTTAATGATGATGTTTAATTGGGATTGAGAGGGTGTATACACTCTCAATGTTTAACAACCACCATGATAGTTAAATAAAATTTATTCCTTAGCAGTAGGGAAAAATTGGCTTTTTGGAAATCTGTAACCATAGAGCTTTCCACCAGCCACATATGCATGTAGTATAGCATTATTCCTTCATTACTCTCTATGTGTTACATTGCCAACATATTCCATGTGCTGACCCGTTTTCGGGCTGCAACGTTCATGTTGCAGACTTTTCAGGCGACGAGTAAGGTGCCTTAGGTTGTGGTTCTATACTCAGTGTTGCCGTTGGAGTTGATGGACTCACTTATCTTCCAAGCCTTCCACTGTTATCATTATTAGATGGCTTTAAGCCATATTTATTGTAATAAGTTCTCTTTTGAGACATTCGATGTAATAAGTGTGTGACTGCTACTCTGTTATAAATCCTTCGAGTACTGTGCGTGTCAGCATTACTGATCCAGGGATGACACTGATGCACAGAGACTTGACCGTCTGAGGTCTGGTCGCTACAAGATGGTATCAGAGCACACGCTGACTGTAGGACACGACCACTAAGCTAAAAGCCCTAGATCACTACTCACTCTTCTCAATTCTGACTCCTCATCTTTTCTACTCTTTTAGGATGGGGGATGCAAGGAACAAGTTCACACAACTGGATGAAGACACACCCTTTGGACAACACCTGAAGGAAGTCACTAAGTACCTGAACATCGGAGTATCAAGCTTCACCAGGACCTACAACGCCACCTTACCTGAAGAGGAGCATTGGATGATTCAAGTTCAAGTTCCAGGAAGGACGTTCATGCCCGTCACTGAGCCCATAGAGTTTTCCTTTGATGCCCCAACCTGGAGTCTAGGAAAGAGCATGGCAGCCCACATCACAATGGGATGTATTAGAGAAGTTTACCACAAGGATCTCAAGGATACTATCTACCAGATTTGTGGACGCCGAGATGATCAATGGGAGATGATCAGTACCAGGAAGGATAGATCAATTGCAGC
The DNA here is from genome assembly GCF_018294505.1 of Triticum aestivum. Classification (NCBI taxonomy): domain Eukaryota; kingdom Viridiplantae; phylum Streptophyta; class Magnoliopsida; order Poales; family Poaceae; genus Triticum; species Triticum aestivum. The sequence continues at coordinate 53,032,794 of NC_057807.1, read as the reverse complement.
TTTCATCCAGGAGTTAAACCAGCACATTCGACGTCAGGAGAACTAGATGTGTGCAGGCATGATAGATCTAAAGAAGTCCATGACCAAGATCACGGAGCTGGAGGAAGAACTCAAGTCTACACGCGATGGATATGAGGAGGAAATAGCAACACTCATAGAGAAGAATGATGATCTGAAGAAGAAGCTGAAGGTATTCATGGGATTCCCCATGACTGGAGGAGAAGACGAAGATTGCACCTGTCCGGAGAACTACATCATTATCGACGACACCGACTCGGACCCAGACGATAGCGATGATGACTATGTTGATGAAGCTGGAGCAGATATCATGGAGTCTTCATCGGAGCAGTCTTTCTAGTCGACCACCATAACCGTAGTAGTATTCCCTCATGTATCTAGTATAGTCCGAGAATTTTATAACGATAGTTAGTCCATTGTATGCCCTTGTTGGATTGAATGAAGTGATTTTGTTTGCATTTGTCTCATGTGCATATGGGTAGTGTTTTCCCTCTAGACCTCATTCTATTCTATATTCTCATCTTTTCTTAAACCCTCAGATGCCTCCGAGACGTGACAATGGATTTGCTTTCCCACCGGAGCTCACTTAGTTGATCTAGTAGTAGAATGCGCTGATGCAGTTACTAGTCCAGAATCAGAATCAGGGGAACAACAACAACCACAACCCACCACCACCACCACCTGTTGATCATTTAACCCGTTTCCTTAGACTAAATCCACCAGTGTTCTCCAGTAGCACCGAGCCTATAGTTGCAGATGATTGGCTCCACAAGACACGAAGGGATTTGACCACTGCAGGATGCATAGATGCGGAAAAGGTGCGTTTTGCCGCACATAAGCTTGAGGGACCTGCAGCATCATGGTGGGAGAATTTCACAGCCACTTGTCCTATCGACACTGTCACATGGGATCAGTTTTAGCAGGCTTTTCGTACTGCCCATGTTTTAGCAGGAGCTATGGCCATGAAGAAGCGTGAGTTTCGTAACTTGCGCCAAGGAGGACGGACAGTTGGCCAGTATGTGGATGACTTTAGTAAGTTAGCATCTTATGCCCCAGATGACATTGCTACGGATGCAGCTAAGCAGGAGAAGTTTCTGGAAGGACTGAATGATGAGCTGAGCATGTAATTGATCGTAGCAAGCTTCAACAACTACCAGGAGTTGGTAGATCATGCTCTTATGATTGAAGGGAAGCAGCAGCAGATTGAAAACCGCAAGAGGAAGTATGGACAAGGGAAGTACAATTCTGGAGCTCACCAGAAACCACGTTTTACCCCTAAACCGGGAGGACATTTTCAGCATACCCATGGAGGAGGGAGTTCGCATAGTCATAATGGCCCCAAGAATGGTAATGGGAATGGAGGAAGCAACGGCCAGAACTGTACCAACCCGTCAACCCCAGCCAAGAGAGACCTGAGCCAAGTCACTTGCTATAAGTGTCAGAAGACTGGACATTATGCCAATGAGTGTCCTGAAGCCTAGAATGGAAATGGAAATGGAAGCTCAGGGAAGAAGCCGAACCCTTTCAATAGGGGACAGGTGAACCACGTTAACGTGGAGGAGGTTGAAGCTCAGCCAGATGCAGTAATAGGTAAGTTTTTGGTTAAGTCATTTACTGCACTCGTTCTTTTTGATACTGGTGCATCACATTCATACATCTCAAGGGGATTTGTGGATAAGTATAAACTGCCAACCCAAGCCCTTAGGTCACCCATGTTAGTAAACTCGCCTGGTGCAGAATATATGGCTAATCTATGGTGTGATCGGTTACCATTAAGGATTTGTAACTATGTGTTTCCCTCAGACCTAATAGTATTGGAATTGAAAGGGTTGGATGTGATATTAGGCATGGATTGGTTATCGAAGTATGGAGGGAACATTGAATGCGCCAGTAAGACGATTTTGCTTACGACACCAGAAGGAAGAAGGATCAAGTATGTATCCCGGCATGTGCCGAAGAGGACTCAAGTAAATTCCTTATCAGGAGTTGTGCAGGAGGAAGTACCAGTGGTGAAGGATTTCTGTGACGTATTTCCAGAGGAGTTGCCAGGCATGCCACCAGATAGAGACATTGAGTTTATGATCAAGCTTTTGCCAGGCATAGGGCCAATATCTAAGAGACCATACAGGATGCCCGCAAAAGGTTTGGAGGAAATTAAGAAGCAGATTAAGGAGTTACTGGAGAAAGGCTATATTCGCCCAAGTTCTTCACCTTGGGGATCGCCAGTACTTCTAGTGGAGAAGAAGGATGGATCATTGAGGATGGTTGTTGATTATCGAGGATGGAATGCAGTAACAATCAAGAACAAGTACCCACTGCCGATGATCAATGATCTGTTTGACCGATTGCAAGGAGCTAAGGTATTTTCCAAGATCGATTTGCCATCAGGATACCATCAGTTAAAGATTCGAGAGCAGGATATACCTAAGACGGCTTTTACCACCAGGTATGGGCTGTACGAGTATATCGTTAAGTCATTTGGTCTGACTAACGCACCTGCCTCTTTCATGAACATGATGAACAAGGTATTTATGGAATTTTTGGATAAGTTCGTCGTGGTGTTCATTGATGATATTTTGGTCTACTCAAAGAATGAAGAGGAGCATAAGGAGCATTTGCGTTTGGTACTTGAGAAGCTTAGAGAACATCAGTTATACGCCAAGTTCAGCAAATGTGAGTTTTGGTTGAAGGAAGTTGGATTCCTCGGACATGTTATATCCGACGAAGGAATAGCAGTAGATCCCACCAAGGTTGTCACTGTGACAAATTGGGAAGCCCCAACAACAGTTGGAGAGATCCGGAGTTTTCTTGGACTTGCTGGATACTACCGGAGATTCATTGAGAATTTCTCGAAAATTGCGAAACCCATGACAGAGTTGTTAAAGAAGGATACCAAGTTCAAATGGACTAAGGAATGTGAGGCTAGTTTCCAGGAGTTGAAGAAACGTTTGGTTACATCACCAGTGTTGACTCTGCCAGATCAGAGCAAGGATTACAAGGTGTTTTGCGACGCTTCACGTCGAGGACTTGGAGCCGTGCTTATGCATGAGGGAAGAGTTGTTTCGTATGCTTCACGACAGCTGAAACCTCATGAGTTAAATTATGCCACACATGATTTGGAGTTAGCAGCCGTAGTGCATGCATTGAAGACTTGGAGACATTTTCTCATTGGAAACCATTGTGAGGTGTACACAGATCACAAGAGTTTGAAGTATATTTTCACGCAGAAGGAGCTAAATCTCAGGCAAAGGATATGGTTGGAGCTCATCAAGGATTATGATATGAGGTTGCATTATCACCCCAGAAAGGCTAACGTAGTAGCCGATGTGTTGAGCCGCAAGAGCCATGTCAACACACTCTTGACCGGAGGATTACCAAAGGAGTTAGCCGAGGATCTTCGCGAGCTATGTTTGGAAATAGTTCCAAGAGGCTATGTAGCAGCTTTGGAGATTCAGTCTACCTTGATGGATAAGATCAGAGAAGCTCAGAAGACTGACAAGGAGATTGCCTCCATAAAGGAGAAGATGAGCAAAGGAAAAGCTAAAGGATTTCATGAGGATGAGCACGATACCCTTTGGTTTGAAGACCGTGTTTATGTGCCTAACGACCCGGAGATCAGAAAGTTGATTCTGCAGGAGGCCCATGATTCACCATATTCGATTCACCCAGGAAATACCAAGATGTATTTGGATTTGAAGGATACTTTCTGGTGGACTGGAATGAAGAAGGATATTGCGGAATATGTAGTAGTTTGTGATGTATGTCAGAGAGTAAAGGCAGAGCATCAGAAGCCAGCAGGATTGTTACACCCATTGCCATACCCAAATGGAAGTGGGATGAACTAGGCATGGATTTTATCACGAGATTACCCAGGACCCGTTCAGGCTATGACTCAATTTGGGTTGTAGTCGATCATTTGACGAAAGTAACTCATTTCATCCCAGTGAAGACCACTTAGACAAGTGCCAAGTTGGCTAAGATATACATGACCAGGATCGTATGTCTGCATGGAGTTCTGAGGAGCATTGTATCAGATAGAGGAACCCAGTTTACCTCAAAGTTCTGGAATCAGTTGCACGAAACTTTGGGTACCGGGCTAGAGTTCAGTATAGCCTTTCATCCACAGACAGATGGACAGAGCGAGAGAGTCAATCAAATTTTAGAGGATATGCTGAGAGCTTGTGCGCTAGAATATGGATCTAGTTGGGACGACAATTTGCCATATGCGAAGTTCTCTTACAACAACAATTATCAATCCAGTTTGAAGATGACCCCTTTCGAAGCCTTGTACGGAAGGAGGTGCGGGACCCCATTGTCATGGGACGAAGTTGGAGACCGCCAGTTGTTTGGACCGGATTTGATTAAGGAATGTGAACAGAAAGTGAAGTTGATTCGCGATAGGCTAAAGGTAGCCCAGTCCAGGCAGAAGAGTTATGCAGATTCTAAATGCAAGGAGACAGTGTACGAAGTTGGAGATAGAGTTTACCTTCGTGTATCTCCACTTCGAGGAGTTAAGTGCTTTGGAGTAAAGGGTAAGTTAGCGCCACGTTTGGTGGGACCATACAAAGTTTTGGAGCGTATGGGAGAAGTTGCTTACAAGTTGGAATTGCCCGAAGAATTGTCAGGAGTTCATGATGTATTCCATGTTTCCCAGTTGAAGAAGTGCCACGCAGAGATGGATGATATACCGCTGAGAGATACATGCCGCTGGAAGCGATTCAGTTGGACAGTGATTTGACCTATGAGGAGAGACCAGTCAAGATTCTTGAATATGCTAGCCGAGTCACCCGCAGCAAGGTTATCAAGTTTTGCAAAGTTCAGTGGAGCCACCACACCGAGGATGAAGCCACCTGGGAGCGAGAGGAAGATCTGCTGAAGGACCACCCTCACCTATTCTCTAGCCAACCCGAATCTCGAGGGCGAGATTCATCTTAAGGGGGGTAGGTTTGTAACATCCCAAATTTTCAGTTTGGAATGTTATACACTAGATCATCAATGCTTATCATATTTTATTTGCTTTTGGTTTGATCCTAGAAATTTTACACAACTTAAGGACCCTCGGAGAGAGTTGGGGATTTCGTTATTTTCATATTTGAGTTTTCTCAAATTTTGAAAATAGGATCCTTTGATTTTATTTATTTTATCTTCAATTATTTCAACTATAAATATATGAGAGAGGGAATAAAATGACTTTTCCAAAATAAATAAATATTGAGGATTTAATTAAAAAATCAAATAAGTTTTATTCTGGAGTTTTTGCTATTTTATTTGAATTTAGGAAAAATTGCACGTTTTCAAAATTGTATTTTAGGGCCAAGAAAATGTTCATCTCGTTCTAAATATTTGTTTTGGCATTTTTAGATTTTTATTTATTTTTCTAGATTTTATTTTCTGCTCAGCGGAATTATTTAACAAAAAATCTCTCCCGCGCCCGACTGGGCCGAAGGCCTAGCCGAGCCAGGCCGGCCCGCCCCGCGCCGCCGCCGACCTGGACTAGGAGTCCGAGCCGGACATCTCTCCCCGCCGCCTTGCCCCTTCCCCAAGCCGCCACCACCCCCCCTCTTAAATACCGCCACTGCCCCTACCCACCCCTCCACCCGACCCGCCCCGCAGCAGCAGCCGCAGCCGCCGCCGCCGCCTTCCGCCGTCGTTGCCAGGAGCTGCCGCCGCCGCCTCCCGCCACCACCGCCGCAGCCCCGCCACCCCACGTCATCCCGCCGCCGCGCCGGAGCCCCGCCAAAGCCGAGCCGAGGTAGCCGCCTCGCCACCCCACGGTTTTTCTAAAGAAACCGATCCAATTTTTTTTTGAAAACCCTAGTTCCATTTTTTTAAGTAGATCGTTTTTTCCAGTTTATTCTATTTAGCGAGCGTTCACCCATTTGCTCGTTTTAATGAACGAATTCACTGTTTAGTTTCAGTTAACGAACGTTCATTCGTTAAACAGTTCGTCAGTTTTCCTTTTCTTGGATTTTCCGCGGTTATTCCAGATCGCGATTTCTGATCCGATTTTCGATCTAGTATAAGTCTTCGCTCGTTTATCGGAATCAGGCGATTCAAGCGTCTAGAGTTTCGTCTCGAAACCCTCTTTCCGTTTAATCTACTCAAACAAGATTTTGCTTCTGTAAAACTTGACTTAGATCCAGATTAGTAAACGAAGCTCGTTTCTTTCGTTGTTTGACTTTTGTTGCTTCGTTCGATTTGTTTCTTTTTGCAAACCGGAGTTCTTAAGTTGAACTTTCTGGTTAGATCTCTTATTTGAGTTTGACCTTTGCATTAGATGAATGCTTATTGTATGCTTGTTTGTTTGCGATAGAGTACCCGGAGTGCGCCGCTTGCTACTTCGAATCTCTAGGTTTCACGGATCATCAGCAAGGCAAGTAACACTTTGATCATACCTCTTTACGACCCAGTTTTATTGCATTAGATCAATCCTCAAACAATTGCATGACTAGCATCTGATTAATATGTGGGTTTTGGGAAGTAGATGAGGTAGTACCTATTACCTGTTTTATTATCAAACCTTTGGAAGTTACTTCTACATTTGCCTATATTGCTATGCTATGCTAGTAGACGTGGATTGGGTGAGTATATCCATGAAAGATGTGAGATTGTTAAATTAATGGTTTATTTAAGGTGGCAACTTAAACACACATCTGGTTTGATTGAGGCACTTGGGTATTCCAGTGATTGCCTGTTTTTTTATGGACCGCCACCCAGGCTCAAAGGGATCATGAGATTATTCATGCTAGAAACTTCCGTGTGCAGCCACAAGCTACTATGGGCTCTAGCATAGTTGACTAAGTCGTGCAAACTCTTACAGTGGTAGACGCAGATGTAGGGGATGTAGGTTGGTTCTGTCTACCCGATCGTAAGGTGCTAGCGCTTCTGAAAGACTATCTCTCGGTCATCCGTTTCTCAAACATCATGTAGTGCGAGAATCCTAACGGAGGAGATCGAGTCTTGTGGGGAAATGTGCGCAAACCTCTGCAGAGCTTATAAACTAATCATGGTTAGCCGTGTCCCCGGTTATGGACATCTTGAGTATCTAGTACCTGGATATCATGTGAATCTCATCATGTTACTTTAATCAATTTTGTTGGGTTAATGATGATGTTTAATTGGGATTGAGAGGGTGTCTACACTCTCAATGTTTAACAACCACCATGATAGTTAAATAAAATTTATTCCTTTGCAGTAGGGAAAAATTGGCCTTTTGCAAAACTATAACCATAGAGCTTTCCACCAGCCACATATGCATGTAGTATAGCATTATTCCTTCATTACTCTCTATGTGTTACATTGCCAGCATATTCCATGTGCTGACCCATTTTCGGGCTGCAACATTCATGTTGCAGACTTGTCAGACGACGAGTAAGGTGCCTTAGGTCATGGTTCTATACTCAGTGATGCCGTTGGAGTTGATGGACTCACTTATCTTCCAAGCCTTCCGCTGTTATCGTTATTAGATGGCCTTCAGCCATATTTATTGTAATAAGTTCTCTTTTGAGACATTCGATGTAATAATTAAGTGTGTGATTGCTACTCTGTTATAAATCCTTCGAGTACTGTGCGTGTCAGCATTACTGATCTAGGGATGACACTGATGCACAGAGACTTGACCGTCTGAGGTCTGGTCACTACACTTGACGACATTATTGACCGCAGAGGTTAACCCGGATAATCAGGATCAGCATAACGCAGAGGTCAGGAAATTGCGAGATCAGATAGCTCGGGCCAAGGAGGACATGGTTGCTGAGAAAACCAGGATGGCTGAGGAGCGGGCCTCTCTGGATGCCCAGGCCCAGCGGATTCATGCAGAATCTTACCGGCTCATGCTGGATCAGAACGCTTCAAATGACGTGATGAGGAGGAGGCACCAGTCTCGTCTACCGCTGGTTTATGAAGCAAGGAATCTCTTTAACACGCCAAGAGCAGGAACCAGTAACCCGGCAGCGGTAAACCGGGTTGAAGCACCTGGGACAGGAGCGTCGGATCAGCCACGGACGATGGACCCGCCTCGACAGAACCATGACCCGCCTCAGTACGTACCAGCACCACCGGGTCATTTTCCTATCCCTTTGGATAACGTGATCACTACGACATCGAGATTGGCAGCTATTCCAATGGAAGGCGGCTCTCCGGCAGTGGTTGAGACACGACGGGCGAGAGATCTCCTTCAAACAGCAATGGTTCAGTAGTAGGCTTATTCATATAGTCGGGACAGGATTCATTCCACCCCTCACTCGAGCCGGAGTTACAGCAGGCGTATCGAAGAACCGACCGTGTCCAGTAGTGGATGGAACCATAATCCGCCCCGTAGGCCTAACCCGGCAGGAGGGGAAGCTGATGCCCGGGACGTAGTGGACCAGGGCAGAGCGTGTCGAGAAGCCGAGTTAGCTATGCAATATGCCGCACATCAGCCTACTCTAGTTCGTGCAACAACTTCAGTGGAACCAGGGGTTGTTTTCAGTTCTTTGGGGGTACCATGTCTCACCCCGGTTCTACGCAATGTGCAGCTGCCCAAGGATTTCAAGGGTCCTCGTAAAGTGCCCAATTACACTGCTGACTTACACCCCGAGTCGCGGGTCGAAAGCTATGAGATGGCGATGGAGATGCTGGATGTGGACGATACGGCGTGTGCTAAATACTTCACTATGATGTTGGAAGGAACCGCTAGCACTTGCCTGAAGGGTTTACCAGCTAACTCCATTGGGTCATGGGCCGAGTTAAAGGCCTGGTTTATCCAGAATTTCAAGGACACGTGTAAGCAACCCATGTAAATTGTGGACTTAGCTTCCTGTGTACAAGAAGAAGGTGAATCGACAACCCACTGGGTGCACCGGGTTTCAGAAATCTTGCATTCATCAGATTGCATCAATGCCGATACAGCAGTCTTAACATTGGAGGGCAATTGCTGGTTCAAGCCTCTGAAGCTGAAGTTGGGACGGCTCAAGCGTCACTACAATGACATGGGAACACATATGGCAGCTTTGGTTAAGTATGCCGACTCCGATAGTACCAAGGATCCCGAGTCTAACGAGGAAAAGCCGGGGAAGGGAAAGAAGAGTGGCAGCACCAAAGGGCAGCAGCATAACCCGGTGGGCCATGGAAACAATGGTAAGCGTAAAGCGGAGAATAGTTTAGATTTTGTGGCTAACACCAATGCACAGGATAATGGTCAACGTTGTAAGGGTAAACCGCCCTTGCGGAGTGGAGGATCAGGTATCAATCTTGAGTGCCTGTTAAACCAGCCTTGCCCAAAGCACGGGACGCGAGAAAAGCCAGATACGCACCTCTGGAAGGATTGCTTTATTATGCGAGAGTTGAAAAACTTGGATCTTTTCCGATATGATCAAGGACCGCCTGGCGGTTCAGGACCCGGATCTCATGGGCCGGGTTATGGTGGAGGCTGTTCTAGCTCAGGATTTCAAGGTAATCAAAGCGGACATGGAAATCAAGGCAGTCAAGACAACCAGGGTGGTTACAACCAGCAGAATAATCAAGGGAATCAACAACAGTCGGGTTATCAGAGCCACCCGAAGCAGTTGAACAGTGGGCAGTATCATGTCTTCACCACTAGCCTGTGCAAGCGTGATCAGAAGCTTCATAAAAGGGCAGTGAACTCCGTTGAACTGGCGGTGCCCCGCTACTTGCGCTGGTCTGAACAACCCATTGTGTGGAGTCGAGAGGATCATCCGCCCCGGGTTGATAATCTGGGTCATCTGGCGTTGGTGGTGGTGTCGTGGTTCTAAGTCTGACAGTAGAATGGGGGGTAGGTATGGAGAGGCAAGATCCTAGCTATGGAGTAGTTGTACACATGAGTGTTTAACGAGTTCAGGCCCTTCTCTGAGGAAGTAATATCCCTACGTCTCGGAGCCCGGAGGCGGTCGACTGGTTTATGCGTATATGAGTTACAGGGGTGCGAACCCTTCTACCAGTGGAGGGGGGTGGCTTATATAGAGGACGCCAGGACCCCAGCCAACCCATGTAGCAGAGGGTTAAAGTACATTAAGGCCGGGCGTTACTGGTAACGCCCTACATAAAGTGTCATCATGACCATTAAGACTATTTAATTACAGACTGTTTGGATACAGAGTAGATCCTGAACTCCTGGTGGTCGAGTGAGTCTTCATGGTCGAGTGTCTTCTAGCCAGTCGAGTGGAGTCCCTCTTGGTCGACTGAAAGGTAGCTTCGTCTAAGGATGTCCTTGGGTATGATATACTAGATAGGTCCATGACCCTACCCTAGGTACATAACATCATCATTAGCCCCCGAATGGATCGAGGTTCGAGTGAGGAAGGAGTTGATGATTTTCTCCGACCTATTTCCCGTGCTTTGATTATGTCGTATCTTGGATCGGCGATTTTTCTTTCGGTGTTGGCGTCAAATTTTACTTCAGTAGCCTTGATCCATTCTTGTCTTCTGTCGAGTGAACTTTTTGGACTTTAGTGAACTTCCGAGCGACGGATCGCAGGATATATATCATCTGACAGATTGATCTGCTGTTAGCGGATTTTGCGGGATCTGAATTTTGGGAAGCGCGTGAAGCGGGGCGGACCGTGGTACTCGAATGGGATAAGGCGTGGATGCCTCGATTTCCGTGCTGCCTTTTTCGCCACGTATCGTGCGTGCGCGACTATTTTGGGATATGATAGGACCGCCCGGACCCACTCGTCAGCCACTCGGAAGCGCCCTTATATAAAGCGCCGGGCGAGGGTTTTTTGAACAGTGCCTTCCCATTCTTCTCTCCGCCCTCTTTGCCTCCGCCCGCTGCGCCTGCTCTCACCTCCGCCTATCCACTCCTCGCGTGCTTCGCCGGAGACAATGGTGAAGGAGAAGACGGCGGGCTTAGAGCGCGCAAAGAAGGCGACGGCGACGGGGAAAGCAAAGGGGAGGCCGTCCAGTCCGGGCAGATCTTCGTCAAGGTCCCGCCTGCCAAAAGGTTGGGTCCAAGGGGATTGGATCCGCTCGACCATCACCGAGACGGATCTCAACGACCTGGCCAATGAGGGACTGATCCCCCACGAGCCAGCAAGGCTTCCGGGGACCGAGTGTCAACCGCAGCCGCAGGAGGGTGAGTGCGTTCTCCTAGCCACTCATGTAGACCGTGGCTTTTCTCTGCCGCTGAGTGTTTTCTTCCGAGGGTTTCTGAATTTCTTTAGGGTGCAACTCCACCATTTCACCCCCAATTCCATCGCCTATCTTGCTGCCTTTGTGTCCATGTGCGAGAACTTCCTGGGTTGTCGACCACACTGGGGTCTCTTCAAGCACATATTCACCTGTCGCTCACAGACAGTGAAAAAGGCGAGTCCGGACGATGAGAGGACTAAGGTTATCCAGATGTGCGGTGGTCTTGGGATTCAGATGAGAAATAAGAGCACTATCCCGGCCATGACCCTTCCTGAGTCGGTCAGAGGGTGGCAGTCGACTTGGTTCTACTGCCAAGACGAGTCGACGCCGGGGCAGTCGACTGGTCTCCCTCCGTTCTCCATGGACCGAGTGGACAAACCCTCTTCTCTGAAGGTGCTTCCTGAGGAGAAATCTCAGGTGAAATTGTTGATGGAGCGCGTAGTCCAACTTGTTAGGGACGGAGTGACGGGTATGGATCTTCTGGAGGTCTTCCTTAGACGGCGCATCCAACCGCTTCAGTACCGAGGCCACCCGATGTGGCTGTACTGTGGTACCGAAGACACCACTCGGGTCCATCCAGAAGCGGTCAACGACGCCACACTGGAGAGGTGGGTGGCAGCCATCACAGGGAATAAGGACAACCCTCGAGGGGCTAGGAGGATCCCACCACTCGACTGTACCTATACACCAGACACGGTATGACCACTTATCTCCAATTGTAATCTTGCTGTATTCATTCTGCTTTGCTGTGAATTGGTCGATTGATCTTTGTTTTGTTTTGGTGTCTGATAGGCCACCACCGAGTTATACTCGATGCCCAATGGAGCGCAGACACCGACTAAAGAGGAGGAAGGAAGTGGGGGCGAAAGCCCGGAGGAGTGGGATTCGGACGCTGATGACGATGATGAAGCTGATGACTCTGATGAGGAGGAAGAGGAGGAGGAGGAGGAGGAAGTTGCACCTCCCCGCTCGGAAAGACGCTCGAAGCTTGTCCATGATCCCGCGACCGAGCGTGGTAAGGGGGTCGCAACCGCTACCCAATCGACCAAGCGCCCTCAGACTACTTCTCCGGCGCCGACTGAGAAAGCTCTGAAGCAATCTCGAGTGGCACCGTCGAAACCTGCGAAGGTCTTGCCGAAGATGAAGATGGTGATACCTACTATCTCGGGGTAATGGTATTCTTGAGTTTTCCCTGTTTCATGAACTTGTTCTTGGTCGACTCATGGGCCAATCGACTGACTTCTGGAACTGCAGTGCTGCTACTTCTGATACTTCGGCCAGGGCTGAAGACCATGAGATGGAGGATGCTGTTACCTCAAAACCTTGTATGACTCTTGTGATGCCGTTTTCAGTCGATTGACTTATTGTCTCTAATTTTGATCCTTTCTGGAGCTTCATCTAACGTCGTTATCGATCTTCCCAACGACGACGACGAGGAACCACCAAGGCAGAGGAGGAGCAAGAAGGCGTCTACTGGCAAGGCGACTCAGGACGTGCCAGCACCCGAGACGTTGGTCGTGGAGGGAGACAATGTCACTCGGCCCACCGTAACCTTTGTGGTGCCATTGACAAGTGCTCGTCCTTCGTCGTCGAGTGCTGCTCAACCCTCGCTTTTCTCAACTTACCCCGTTCCTGAAGACCAAGCTAGTGCTGCTAAAGAAGCAATACGCCAAGCGGGGGTCATGATGGAGCAAGTGAAGGCAATATGAGAAGCCAGCCAGGCAGCCTATGACGCCAGTTCGGCTCTTCGGAGTAATGTTCAGGTCAGTCGGTCACTGCCTGTTGTGTTAGGATATGATATCTGAAAACTCTTCCTTCTGAAATTCTTAGAGTTTGTCCTACACCCACTGGGTGTGTCGGTTGAAATTCCGGATTAGTGGGGGCACGCTGAGTGCACCCACTGGGTGTAGTCCCCAAGGCTATGGTCGACTGCTGGCAGTCGACCATAGGCTTTATGTCTTAAGTGTTTTTGTTACTCGACTAGGTCGAATAGATTCATAGACCGGTGGGGGCACGCTGAGTGCACCCATTGGGTGTAGTCCCCGAGACTGTGGTCGACTGCTGGCAGTCGACTATAGTCTGAAGAACATCTCCCGTTTTTTTTTGTTGGTCGACTGGTCGACTCTAGTGGGGGCATGCTGAGTGCACCCACTGGGTGTAGTCCCCGAGACTATGGTCGAAAGTTTGTATTCGGCCGTAGTCTTAGAAATGCTATGATTTTTCCTTACTCACTCGGAAGTGAATTGTCTTTGACATCTGTCGATTGGTTCTTCGTAGAAATCCTGTGACCTTGTGGCTTGCTATACTGAGTTGGAGAACAAACACATTCAGCTCGAGCTCGATCTGAAACTGGCCCAAGAGAACTTGACGAAGGCGAAGGAGGAAGCTAAAGGTATGCTTGGTGAGGCCTTTGATGACTGTCTTTGCCTCTCACTTGTTTCCGAATCTAATCTCACTGTAACTTTGCAGACAAAGTGAGGGATGCCCTGAAGAAGCAAGAACTTGACTTGGCTGAGATGCAAAAAACTGCTTTAGAGAAGACCAAGCTTGCATATGAGAAGCTGGCTTCAGTGACCAAGCTTGAAGAAGAAAACACCAATCTGAAAGCTGCTCTTGATGCTGCCAACCAGGAGGTCAGTCGACTGAAAAGTGACAAGATCACCCTAAATGACAAGGCCAGTGAGTTGATGAGAAAGAAGAACAATCTGGAGGCTTATCTGGGTGGACTCGCCAAGAAGTTGTTCCTCATGCTTGAAGGTAATATTTTGTATCAAACAAATATTTTAACTGTAACCTCCGACTGTTGTCTTGACTCGGTGGTTGTGCTTGCAGAATTTTGCCAGAACTTTGAAGAGGAAACTGGTCGACTGGAAGTAAACCTGGACCCCATCAACTCTCCCGTGAAAGATGAAGTTGCCATGAATGTGCTCCGGCTTGAATCTCGTGTTGCTGCTGTCATCGACTATCTCGCAAGGATGAAAGTCGCAACTTCTCGCATCGACACAACACTCTGGCCAAGAGAGACACTCCAAAGCGACCTCGAGTCTCTGATGACTCGACTGAACGAGCTCCCAAGTCGAGTGTAGGAGTGGAAGAAGTCTTCGGCCAGGTGCGGTGCGGATGTTGCTCTGTCTCTAGTCCGCGTTCACTGCAAGGATGCACGAGAGGACAAGCTGGTGGCTCTTAGGGTGGCCAATACCAAGAAGCACGATTTCAGATCTTTCATGGAGACCTTCATTGCTGCTGCCACTCGGATTGCAGATGGAATTGATCTGGACGAGTTTGTTGCACCTTCCAGCCCTCCGCAGGAGGGGTAAAAAACTTCTGAGCTTGATACTTTAAATTTGCCTCGGTATGCCGAGTGAGTTTTGTAACCGACAAACCTTAACAGGCCTAGCGCCTGAGCACTTTTGGTTGCGTTAGGTGTTATCTGAACTTGGATTCGATGTTGAATATGTTTGCATTTGGTTTGAGGTGTCTTTTGCAGGTTAAAGCGAAGCGCTCGTTGCAGTCGACTTGTTCCCCAATACACTTAGGCGAGCACTGGGCTGTAGCTAAGCCCCCGAGTGGGAGGTCTGCTCTCCACTCGGTAGGATTTCTAAAAACTTAGGCGAGCACTGGGCTGCAGCTAAGCCCCCGAGTGGGAGGTTTGCTCTCCACCCGGTAGGATTTTCAAGAACTTAGGCGAGCACTGGGCTGCAGCTAAGCCCCCGAGTGAGAGGTCTGCTCTCCACCCGGTAGGATTTCTAAAAACTTAGGCAAGCACTGGGCTGTAGCTAAGACCCCGAGTGGGAGGTCTGCTCTCCACTCGGTAGGATTTCATATACTTAGGCGAGCACTGGGCTGTAGCTAAGCCCCCGAGTGGGAGGTTTGCTCTCCACTCGGTAGGATTTTCAAGAACTTAGGCGAGCACTGGGTTGTAGCTAAGCCTCCGAGTGGGAGGTCTGCTCTCCACTCAGTAGGATTTTGTATTGGTGGCGTAGCTCGGAAGGAGAGGGTAGCAGTTGACCTGCACCTTGTCCTCCTTGCAAAGCGCACGTTGTATTTGTGGTGTAGCTCGGAAGGAGAGGGTAGCAGTCGACATGCACCTCGTCCTCCTTGCAGAGCGCACGTTGTACTTGTGGCGTAGCTCGGAAGGAGAGGGTAGCAGTCGACCTGCACCTCGTCCTCCTTGCAGAGCGCACGTTGTACTTGTGGCGTAGCTCGGAAGGAGAGGGTAGCAGTCTACCTGCACCTCGTCCTCCTTGCAGAGCACATGTTGTATTTGTACTTAGGCGAGCGCAATGCTGCAGCTAAGCCTCCGAGTGGAAGGCTGGCTTACCCCTCGGTAGGATTTTTGTTTATCTTAGGCGAGTACTTGGACTGCAGCTAAGCCTCCGAGTGGAAGGCTGGCTTACCACTCGACATGATTTTGTTTATCTTAGGCGAGTACTTGGACTGCAGCTAAGCCTCCGAGTCGAAGGCTGGCTTACCACTCGGTAGGATTTTGTTTATCTTAGGCGAGTACTTGGACTGCAGCTAAGCCTCCGAGTGGAAGGCTGGCTTACCACTCGGTAGGATTTTGTTTATCTTAGGCGAAACGGATTTCGCAGCTAAGCCTTCGTGTGGGAGACTGGCTCACCACTCGGTTAGGATTTTTTTTACAGACTTGGGCGAATTGGATTCGCAACGAAGCCACCCACTGGGGGATTGTTTTGTGTGGACAAAAGAAATAATGGTTATTGGGGAAATTATAAAGCTCTTGTCTTTGATAAATAAACTACAGAAGTACTTTTATTACAAGTCATCCGAGTGAATACTTAAGTATAAAAGGGGCGGAGAAGCTCCGCGTTCCAAGCTCGGGGCTCGTCGATCTGATGCTCGACATTGTAAAGACGGTATGCTCCATTGTGGAGAACCTTGGTGACGATGAAGGGACCTTCCCAAGAAGGAGCAAGCTTGTGTGGTTTCTGCTGATCCACTCGGAGAACTAAATCTCCTTCCTGGAAGGCTCGACTCTTCACGTTTTTGGCGTGGAAGCGACGCAAGTCTTGTTGGTAAATGGTCGATCTGATCAGAGCCATCTCCCTTTCTTCCTCTAAAAGGTCGACTGCATCCTGCCGCGCTTGTTCTGCTTCAGCTTCGGTGTAGAGCTCGACCCGGGGAGCATTGTGGAGAAGGTCACTCGGCAAGACTGCTTCAGCTCCGTAGACCAAGAAGAATGGAGTTCTTCCAGTCGACCGGTTGGGCGTGGTCCTTAACCCCCAAAGCACCGAGGGAAGTTCGTCGACCCATGCACCAGCCGCATGCTTAAGATCACGCATCAAACGGGGTTTCAACCCTTTGAGAATCAAACCGTTGGCTCGTTCTGCCTGTCCATTCGACTGTGGATGAGCGACTGAAGCATAGTCGACTCGTGTGCCTTGAGACGTGCAGAAAGCTCTGAACTCTTCGGAGTCGAAGTTTGACCCGTTGTCAGTGATGATGCTGTGCGGGACTCCATATCTGAATATCAATTCTCTGATGAAGCTGACAGCAGTACCGGCATCGAGGTTCTTGATGGGTTTAGCTTCGATCCACTTAGTGAACTTGTCGACTGCTACCAGCACATGGGTAAAACCGCTTCTGCCTGTTCTCAAAGGACCGACCATATCCAAACCCCATACTGCAAAGGGCCAGACGAGTGGTATAGTCTTCAAAGCTGACGCGGGCTTGTGTGACATATTGGAGTAAAATTGACATCCCTCGCACTTGTCGACTATCTCCTTCGCCATTTCATTCGCTCTTGGCCAATAAAATCCGGCTCGGTATGCTTTGGCCACGATGGTCCGAGAGGACGCATGATGGCCACAGGTCCCCGAGTGGATGTCATCAAGGATTATTCGACCTTCCTCCGGTGTTATGCATTTCTGACCAACTCCAGTCGCGCTTTCTCTGTACAACTGTCCCCTTATCACGGTAAAGGCCTTAGATCGGCGGACGATCTGTCGAGCCTCTTCTTCGTCCTCCGGGAGTTCTTTCCTCAAGATATACGCGATATATGGTACTGTCCAATCGGGAGTGATCACTAAAACTTCCATGATCAGGTCGACCACTGCTGGGACTTCAACCTCAGTCGGATCCGTAACACTCTTAGGTTGCGGAGCTTCATCGGTAAAAGGATCTTCTACGACTGACGGAGTGTGGATATGCTCCAAGAACACATCACTGGGGATGGCTTCTCTCTTGGATCCTATCTTCGCCAGATCATCAGCTGCTTGATTTTTCAGTCGGGGTATGTGGTGGAGCTCTAACCCTTCGAACTTCTTTTCGAGCTTCCTCACTGCATTGCAGTATCCAGTCATGGCTGGGCTTCTAACGTCCCACTCCTTCATCACCTGATTGACCACCAAATCTGAGTCGCCATAGACCATAAGGCGACGGACGCCGAGTGAAATGGCCATGCGCAACCCATACAAGAGTGCTTCATATTCTGCTTCATTGTTGGAGGAATCAAAGTGGATCTGGAGCACATATCTGAGCTTGTCTCCTCGGGGGGAAACCAAAACAACCCCAGCACCAGAACCATTTAACATCTTAGAGCCATCAAAGAACATGGTCCAATGCTCCGAGTGAACTTGAGTCGGCTGCTGTTGCTCAATCCACTCGGCAAGGAAATCTGCTATAGCCTGGGACTTAATGGCTTTCTTTGCCTCGAATTTGACATCAAGGGGAAGGAGTTCAATCGCCCATTTAGCCACTCGACCAGTTGCATCTCTGTTGTGCAGAATCTCTGACAATGGTGCGTCGCTGACGACTGTAATGTCATGATCAGAGAAATAATGAGCAACCTTCTTCATGGTCATGTAGATCCCATATACAAGCTTCTGATAATGAGGATATCTTTGCTTCGATGGGGTCAAAACTTCAGAGAGATAATACACTGGGCGCTGAACTTTGAAGGCTTTCCCTTCTTCTTCCCGCTCGACCGTAAGTACTGTACTGACGACTTGTCCTGTGGCTGCAATATAAAGCAACAGAGGCTCTTTGCTGATTGGAGCAGCAAGCACCGGCTGGGTGGAGAGCAGAGTTTTTAACTCGGCAAACGCTGCATCAGCTTCTGGAGTCCACTCGAACTTGTCTGCCTTCTTCATCAGTCGGTAAAGGGGCAATGCCTTTTCACCGAGGCGAGAGATGAATCGACTTAAAGCGGCCAAGCATCCAGTAAGCTTCTGGACGTCGTGCACACGCACAGGGCGTTTCATTCGGAGTATGGTGCCAACTTTTTCTGGGTTAGCATCGATTCCTCGTTCTGAAACGAGAAAACCGAGTAACTTTCCGCCAGGTACTCCGAATGTGCACTTCGATGGATTGAGCTTGATATCATACCTTCTGAGATTGGCAAATGTTTCAGCTAGGTCAGTCAATAGGTCGGAACCCTTTCGCGACTTGACCACGATATCATCCATGTACGCTTCCACATTCCGACTGATTTGAGTGAGTAAACACTTTTGAATCATTCTCATGAACGTGGCTCCGGCATTCTTGAGGCCGAATGGCATGGTGATATAGCAGAAGCACCCGAATGGAGTGATGAAAGCTGTTTTGATTTCGTCAGGTCCATACAGACGGATCTGATGATACCCGGAATAAGCGTCTAAAAAAGACAATCTCTCGCACCCTGCGGTCGAGTCGACAATTTGGTCGATGCGAGGGAGAGGAAAATGATCTTTCGGGCAGGCCCGATTGATATGTTTGAAATCAATGCACATGCGAAGTGAGTTGTCCTTCTTGGGAACCATGACGACATTGGCGAGCCACTCGGAGTGGTATATCTCTCGGATAAACTCTGCTGCAAGGAGTCGAGCCACCTCCTCGCCAATGGCTTTTTTCTTCTGAACGGCGGACCGTCGAAGATGTTCTTTAACAGGTTTCGCTTTTGAGTCGACTCTAAGGCGATGCTCAGCCAGCCCCCTGGGAACACCCGGCATGTCAGCTGGCTTCCATGCAAAGATGTCCCAGTTCTCACGGAGGAACTGGATGAGCGCTTCTTCCTATTTAGAGTCGAGTGTTGTGGAAATATGGGTCGGAGCTGCATTGGGGTCAGTCGGGTGGATATGAACTGGCTTCGTCTCCCCAGACGACTGAAATGCTGACTCTGTGGCGGGCTTCTTGGCCCGCAGCAAATCACTCGGATCTGCATTCTTCTTGTATTCCTCCAGCTCTACCACTGTTATCTGGTCATCCGCAATCTTTGAGCCTTTCTGGAAACACTCTTCTGCCTTCTTCCGGCTGCCAGTGATAGTGATCACGCCTTTGGGGCCAGGCATCTTTAATTTGAGGTACACATAACATGGTCGAGCCATGAAGCGGGCATAGGCTGGTCTTCCCAAAATAGCGTGGTAGGCGCTTCGGAAATCCACGACTTCAAATGTCAGCTTCTCTTTGCGGAAATGCTTCGAGTCGCCGAACACTACATCCAGAGCTATTTGGCCGAGTGACTCAGCCTTCTTTCCAGGGATGACTCCGTGAAAACTCATGTTGCTGGAACTGAGCCTGGACATCGGAATGCCCATTCCCTTGAGCGTCTCTGCATACAGTATATTCAATCCACTGCCGCCATCCATCAATACCTTCGTCAGTCGAGTGCCTTCGACGACTGGGTCGACCACCAGCGCTTGCCTCCCAGGGGTGGCAATGTGAGTAGGGTGATCAGACTGGTCGAAAGTAATGGGAGTTTGCGACCATCTCAGATAGCTTGGTGTCGCCGGGGCGACCATATTGACCTCACGGTTGATCACTTTCAGTCGACTTTTGCTCTCTACATCAGCAAAAATCATCAGAGTGGAGTTGACATGAGGGTACTCTCCATCACTGTCCTCCTTGTCCTCGGCCTTGTCCGACTCCTTCTCTTTGTCCTTCGGCTGTTTTCCTTGAAACTGCTGGATTAAGAGCCGGCACTGGCGAGTGGTATGCTTTGGGTAGATGAAGTTACCCTCTTCGTCTTTCTTCGTGTGGATATGACACGGTAGATCCATCACGTCATTACCTTCCTTATCCTTTACCTTCTTGGGGTTCCAAGATCCTTTGGGCTTCCCTTTGAATTTGCCCTGAGTCACGGCCAGAGCCTCTCCAGGAGCAGCTGGCTCGGCCTTCCGCTTCTGCTTCCGACTGGAGTTTCCTTTCTCCGACTGACTCGGCTTGTACTTGCCACTCCGGAGTCGGTCCTCTTCTTCGCCATTGGCGTACTTGGTGGCTATTTCCATCATCCGACTCAGGGTCATATCTCCAGTTCGACCAAACTTCAGGCTCAACTCTCTGTTCTTGACACCATCCTTGAAGGCGCAGACCGCTTGATGGTCTGACACATTCTCTACAGTATGATGCAAAGTGATCCATCTCTGGATGTAATCTCTCAATGTTTCACTCGACTTTTGTACGCAAACTTGCAGCTCTGTCAATCCAGCCGGTCGCTTGCAAGTTCCCTCGAACGTCCTGACGAACACTCGGGAAAGATCTTCCCAGGTGTAAATGCTGCTAGGAGCTAACTGATTCAACCACGCCCTGGCCGAACCCTCTAGCATAAGTGGCAAATGCTTCATGGCCACCTCATCATTACCGCCACCAATCTGAACAGCCACTCGGTAGTCTTCAAGCCAAGTTTCAGGCTTAGACTCTCCGGTGAACTTACTCACTCCAGTCGCCAACCTGAAGTTGGGGGGTATCACTGCGGCTCTGATGGCTCTGCTAAAGCATTCTGGACCTGAAACGTGGACTCGGCTGCTTGTGGGCACATCTCTGTCATGGCCACCTCTATGAGCTCTGTTCCGGTCGACCAAACCTTGCACGATGATGGATCTCGCGTCAAAGCCTGGCTCTCTGGGGTCGACTGGAGCTCTCCGCCCAACACTGAGCTGGCGTCTGTCATCTTGCTGCCGATGGGCGTTAGACCCACTTCTCGGGGAGGAGTGGGCACTCGACGCCTGTCATCACGATCAAATCGATCATCATAGTGGTCCCGCCGGCCTTCACGTCCCACGCGCCTCGGAGGCGACCTTGGACTGTGAGCCGACTGAACAGTATTCGCAGCGACGGATCGACTGTGAATCCTGTTGCGCGACTGTGACACAACTGAATTCTGATCTCCTGCCGCCCGGAGCAAATCTCTGATCTGCATCAAGCCTCTTCCAGCCTCCGACTGAGAGGGCTGAATTGACTCCGCTATACGGGCTGCAGCTGCCAAATTCTGAATCGGGGTTCGATATACCTGAGTCGGTTGCGGAAAGAGCTGACGTCGGCTAGAGTCGGGTACTCGTTGACGCGCACGCTCGTCGAGTGCTCGCTGGAGGTTCTCCAGTCGAGTGCGTTCAACCAAATTGGCCAAACGCACCTCTTCCAGGACACGAGCCTCAGGAGTTTCTCCTGCAATGGGAGTATGCAGGGCATCCATGTTCCGGGGCAAAGTTCTTCCCTCTGCTGAGAAGTGAGCGGCTCGGGCTGATACTCTTCGTGGGCCTGAGCGGGGTCGCCCCCATCGTCCATCCCGTTGTTGCGGGGGAAACCGGGAGGGCTACGAGGCCCGTTGACCATCAGGACCTCCGCCGCTGGATCACTGCTATCGCACTCGGATGCAGTCTCTATGGAGCCAGTCGAACAGGCCGTAGAGAGATTCGTCGGGCTCAATTGCCGCGACTTGGGTGGTGGCCGATTGGCGAGCCACTGCGTGTCTCACCCATCGCTGGAGCCTCGACCGACCGGAGCGCTTGCGCTGGCGGGAGACAGGGAGGGAGGACGGCACAGGAGTCGACCGGTATGGGGTCGACGGCTGCCGCAGCAGGACGCCGCGGACACACGCCCGAAAGTGCGTCGCCCCGCGGACGGGGAGCGTGTCGATGTCGAGTGGTGCCTCCTGGAGCCAAGTGGAGTCGTCGGCGATGAAAGCGAGCGCACCGAGACGGATCTCACGGCCCTCGACCAGAGCTCCGCCGGAAACCATGATGAAGGCAATCGGACAAATTGCAACTTATCCAAAAAGTCGCTAAGACACCTGCCCCACGGTGGGCGCCAACTGTCGTGGTTCTAAGTCTGACAGTAGAATGGGGGGTAGGTATGGAGAGGCAAGATCCTAGCTATGGAGTAGTTGTACACACGAGTGTTTAACGAGTTCAGGCCCTTCTCTGAGGAAGTAATAGCCCTACGTCTCGGAGCTCGGAGGCGGTCGACTGGTTTATGCGTATATGAGTTACAGGGGTGCGAACCCTTCTACCAGTGGAGGGGGTGGCTTATATAGAGGACACCAGGACCCCAGCCAGCCCACGTAGCAGAGGGTTAAAGTACATTAAGGCCGGGCGTTACTGGTAACGCCCTACATAAAGTGTCATCATGACCATTAAGACTACTTAATTACAGACCGTTTGGATACAGAGTAGATCATGAACTCCTGGTGGTCGAGTGAGTCTTCATGGTCGAGTGTCTTCTAGCCGGTCGAGTAGAGTCCCTCTTGGTCGACTGAAAGGTAGCTTCGTCTAAGGATGTCCTTGGGTATGGTATCCTAGATAGGTCCATGACCCTACCCTAGGTACATAACATCATCAGGTGGCGCCTCAGGTCGGAGGTTATAAGTTCACCTAGGTGCTCATGGATGGAGGGAGCAGTATCAACATCTTGTATTATGAAACCTTTCGTCGCATGGGACTGACAGATAAAAATCTCAAACCGTCAAACATTGTTTTCATGGTCTGGTACCTGGTAAATCGGCATACCCGGTTGGTAAGATAGCTCTAGAGGTCGTGTTTGGAGATGATCGTGATTCCAGATCAGAAACCTTAACCTTTGAAGTGGTGAAAATCTAGAGCCCATATCATGCCCTGTTTGGACGGTCGGCTTATGCTAAGTTCATGGCAAGGTCCTATTATGTTTATCTATAGCTCAAGATGTCGGGTCATAAGGGGACCATTGCGGTACATGGGAGCCGTAAGATTGCTTTGGATTGTGAAGAAGGTGATGCGGCCTATGCTGAGTCGGTTTGCGCAGTAGAGGAGTTGAAGTTCTACAAGGACAATGTTGATCCAGCAGACATGACTTCTCTAAAGAAGCCAACTACAGAGCATGACCCGACCTTAAAGTTTAAATCGGCTGATGAGACTAAGCTAGTTGCGTTCCTGGTGATTCATCCAAGCAGTTCAGTATCAGTACTAATCTGGATCCGAAATAGGAAAGCGCGCTCATCGAGTTCATCCGTGAGAACCGGGACATCTTTGCATGGAAACCTTCTGGCATGCCAGGTGTATCGAGGGAACTCGCTGAGCACACTCTCAATATTGATCCCAAGTTTAAACCGGTCAAGCAGTTTCTTCACCGCTTTAATGAAGAAAGGCGCAAGGCTATTGGTGAGGAGGTAGCCTGGCTTTTGGCGGCTGGGTTTATCATTGAGGTTTTTCATCTGGAGTGGTTGGCTAACCCGACGCTGGTGCTTAAGAAGAATGGCACTTGGCGCATGTGTGTGGATTACACGGATTTGAACAAGGCTTGTCCAGCTGATCCTTTTGCTCTCCCTCATATTGATTAGATCATTGATGCTACGGCGGGTTGTGAGCGCTTGAGTTTTTTGGATGCTTATTCCGGTTATCATCAGATCAAGATGGCAGTTAAGGACCAGGAGAAAACAACTTTTATAACTCCCTTTGGAGCCTTCTGCTATGTATCTATGCCTTTTGGGCTCAAGAGTATCCAGGTGACTTATCAACGATGTGTGCAGAATTGTCTTCATGATCAAATTGGGTGCAATGTTCATGCTTATGTGGACGATATTGTGGTAAAATCCAGGAAAAAGGAGACGCTGATAGATGATTTGAAGGAAACCTTTGATAACCTCCGGGTTTATAAAATGATGTTTAACCCAGACAAGTGCGTCTTCGGTGTTCTGGCAGGCAAGCTTTTGGGTTTTCTGGTGTCTAACAGGGGCATTGAAGCTAATCCAGAAAAGATCAAGGCTATTAAGTCTCTGGCTAAACCGGCGTGTATCAATGATGTTCAACGTCTGGCGGGTCGTATTGCGGCACTAAGACGGTTTATCAGCCGGTTGGGAGAGAAGGCTATCCCTTTATATCAGATGATGAAAAAGACAGACAACTTTATCTGGAGTGATGCTGCTAATACGGTGTTTGAGGACTTGAAGAAGCAGTTAGCGAGCCACCTGTCCTTGCTACTCCGGTCGATAAAGAGAAGTTGTTGTTATATGTGGCTGCCAATGCCCGGGTTGTCAATGTGGCTATTGTGGTGGAGCGCAAGGAGGCAGGTAAGGAGTATCCGGTTCAGCAGCCGGTTTATTATATCAGTGAGGTGCTCATTGAGTCAAAGCAGAGATATCCACATTGGCAAAAGCTTGTGTATGGAGTTTTTATGGCGAGACGGAAGCTTAAGCAATACTTTCAGGGTCATCCCATCACTATGGTTAGTTCTGCTCCTTTGGGAGATATCATCCAAAACAAGGAGGCAACTGGCCGAGTTGCTAAGTGGGCTATTGAGCTTGGACCTCACGGGTTAAAATATATGCCTCGAACAGCTATCAAGTCCCAGGCGCTGGTGGATTTCATCAATGACTGGACAGAGTTACATGCACCAGAGGATAAACCGGATAACACATACTGGACTATTCACTTCGACGGGTCCAGGAAATTGGAGGGCTCGAGGCTGGAGTTGTTCTTACTTCCCCTCGAGGTGACAAATTTTGTTATGTTCTCCGCTTGATGTTTCCTTGCACTAACAATGCAGCTGAGTATGAGGCCCTGCTCCACGGTCTTCAGATGGCTAAGGAAATGAACTTAAGCCAGATACGATGCTTCGGGGACTCTGATTTGGTGGCTCAGCAAGTTTCTGGTATTTGGCGGCTTATCAACGTGAGGTGGATGTTGTTGTTGGGCACTTCAAGGGTCACCAGGTTGAGCACATTGATTGGCGCAAGAACGAAGCGGCGGACGCTTTAAGCCGGTTGGCTTCCCAATGTAAGCCGGTTACACCCAATTTTTTGGATGTTTTGCATAATCCGTCAGTCAAGCTACCTACAGAGGAGGACTTGGCTATTCCTGATCCGGAGGCTCAGTTGGTGGCGGCTCTTCATATTATCCCAGATTGGACGGTTCCATATTTGGCGTATATGAACCGGGGCGAGTTACCGGAGGATGGAGTTTTGGCCAGACAGATAATCCGGCGGTCCAAGTCCATGACTATTGTCAATGGCGAGTTACATCACTGCAGTGTCTCGGGGGCATTTCAGCGCTGCGTTTCTCCTGAAGAAGGTCGTGAGATTTTGCGTAGGATCCACAAAGGCGACTGTGGTCACCACGCCGGTTCAAAATCCTTGGTGGCTAAAGCTTTTCGTCACGGCTTCTATTGGCTAACGGCTCATGTTGATGCTGAGGACTTGGTGAAAAAGTGTGATGGTTGTCAGAAGTTTTCACGCCGAGCTCATGTTCCGGCTCAAGAATTGAGAAAGATTCCAATCACCTGGCTGTTTGCAACTTGGGGGCTTGATATGGTAGGGCCTTTTAAGAGGTCCAAGGATAAGAAGACCCACCTTCTGGTGGCGATTGATAAGTTCACTAAGTGGGTAGAGGCGGAGCCAGTCAGCAAGTGTGATGCAGCCACGTCGGTTCAATTCATGAAGAAGGTGATTTTCCACTTTGGTTTTCCACACAACATTATAACAGATAATGGCACAAACCTCTCTAAGGGTGCTATGGAGGACTTTTGTCAACGTGAGCACATCCGGCTTGATGTATCATCAGTGGCTCACCCACAGTCCAATGGTCAAGCTGAGAGAGCTAATCAGGAAATCCTGAAGGGCATCAAGCCCCGGCTTATGGTTCATTTGCAGAGGACGCCGGGTTGTTGGGTGGAAGAGTTGTCTTCTTTATTGTGGAGCATTAATACCACCCCCAATCGATCTACGGGTTATACGCCTTTGTTCATGGTTTATGGGCAGAGGCAGTTCTCCCCAGTGATATTCGCCATGACTCGCCTCGAGTGGCAGCTTATATTGAAGCGGACAACGAACAAGCACGCCAAGAAGCATTGGACCTGTTAGATGAAAAATGGGACATAGCAGCAGCTTGTTCGACGATTTATCAGCAAGATCTGCGGCATTATCACAGCCGTCCGGTTAAAACCAGAACTTTTCAAGAAGGCAACTTAGTGCTCCGGCTTATCCAGGATCAGACCGATATGCACAAGTTATCCCCACTTGGGAAGGACCCTTTGTGGTCAGCAAGAATCTGAACAACGGGTCATACTACCTTATCGATGTTCGAGAGCACAAAGACTCACGCAAATCGGAGGAGGAGACCCGCCGGCCGTGGAATATTGCTCATCTTCAACCTTACTACACCTGAGCCATAGGCTCCTATTATGTACATATTCTTGACAATGTATATATTATGATCAATATAATAAACTGTCATCCTTGCAAAAGCGAGGCCTTTGTCGTTCTTCCTTAAAGGTTTCTTGGTTACATGGGGGCTTTTGTTTATAAAGCGGAGTTCTGTTTGTCCATTAATCCGGCTTACAAAGCAATAAAAAAAGCTTGGGGGCTTCATACCCAAAATCATAAGGAGCCAAAGAGAGTTTGTTGCAAAGCACAACTCAAACATAGGCGCCCACTAAGCACAGCTCAAAATGTTACCTGGGGGCTCTTTTTGCACAGCAAGAAAGAGTTTTAGTGACCCTTGTAATAGGCTATCAAACCAGGCTTGGAAGCCAGGTGTATTCACCTAAAACCCCAGGTTATCCTGCCTTTTTAAGTAAGTCACTCTGTCCAGGTAATCCTGGTATGACCCGTCGAATGTTTGGCAAGTTAATCTTATATAGACCCTGAACTTGTCAAAGTTAAAACGACGATTGGTTAATGTGAGGTCCATCTTAAAAGGCTTTGTAAAATGGTTTAACTCAGTGGCCTGGCAGCCCATGAAAAGCCTCGCATCTTCCCATGATTCTATTTGGCAAATCTTTTCTTTTTATGAGGTTTATGTTTAAACCGCTGTCTTATGACCCAGTCTGGTTTTTGAGTTGCCAAGTACAAAGTTACAAAGATGACCGGTGTCAATGACCCGGCTTGGCTTTCAACTATAAGTTGTCAATGCAAGATCAGTTATAATCCGGTGTTTATTACAACCCAACACGATTTCATTATAAACCGAAAAATATGGGGGAGTTATCATTACTCCAAATTTGGGTTATCACCCTTCCTACAATAAGTTGGTAAACCAACGATGTGATTCAATATCACAGGTATGATATATTTCATATTTTGTTAAAAGTACAACCTTGGTTATAAACCCTGGTTTTATGTTGGGTGTTATGACCCGTCCGGCGATAAACCACCAGGACACTTTAAACTTGTTGCATGCATGATTGAATAAAGCTGCTAAGGATCATAAGCAGACATAGCATAATCATGACGGATTAACAGTATTATGCAAAGTGCACGATGGCACATTAGATCCAAGAAGTTTTCAACTAGCCTATTACACGGCATTTTCATGCCCAAAAGCATAAGTCTTGCAAAACGAAGAAGGTAACCAGCCTCCAGTTTATGCATCAGTGGCAGGCTAGCTTGATGATTGCGGATCATCTTGTGCCGGATCATCTTCCTCCTCTATCCGGTGGCTGGAAGTCAATGGTTGACCAATCGATCCCAGTTAAGGCTCTAAACACGGCTTCATCACTCATAAGATTGGAGGGGTCAACTTTAGGGGCATAAGTATGCTTACGAATTGGCGGAATAAGAGTGGGAGCTTCGTAGCTTGGCGTATCGACCCTCTTGTTGTGAGCATCATAAATCGATTGATGAAACGAAAGATCGGTTTCTTCAGTCAACTTACTAGCTAACGGGCGCATCTCTTTCGTAAAAGCCCGAAGATCTTCATTGTTAAATTCTAATTCATCCTCTTTGATGCTTGGATAGCCATCCCCTATGTCAGCCGGATCAAGATCGGATATCCACGCCTTGGCACGGGTTAGTGCGGTAAGAGCGCCGGCCCTTGCAGCTGATCGTTTTATCTCTTCAAGCCAGGCGGGCATCATTGACAGCCTTTCTAAGGTATCCTTGATCAAAGTTGGGGGTGGTTTATTGTAAGGAGTTGTGCAGATAATCTGTTGTGCGCCGGTATACAGTTGCTCTATCAATGTATAGCCAGCCTTCAGCTTCTTCTGCATATCGGAGCCCAAATGCGTAATGCGAGATCCTGCATCGTCGCAGACATCAGTAAACCGGAGATTTATGGAATAGTGAAATTTCAACTGTGGAGAAGAAGTTACTTACCAAACACAGCAGCAGTCATAGCATTTATTTGTTGTTTCAAGTTGGTTAACTCTTCCGCCACCGGTTTAAGAGTTGTGTCAGCATCTTCAGCTTTCTTCTGCAAAGTTGCTTTTTCTGCATCCCAGCCTAGACGCTCATTCTTGAAGCTCTCCTTCAATTGTTCCATGGCCTCTAAAGCACCAGTCAGCTCTTCCCCTGCCTTGGAGGTTTCTGCTTGCTGGGTCTTGATATTTTCCTCAAGGTCGACGATTTGGGATTCTGTTTTGTCCAGCTCAGCCTACAAGAGGTATTTTATGAGTTAGCAGAACAAATTTGAAGTCCCAAGCACATAAAAAGTTATACACTTGGCACTTGGGGGCTAATGCCTATCGCTTCTTATCAACAATATGGTAAAGTCCCAAGGCTCAATACAAGTATTAATCTTGGCACTTGGGGACTAATGCCTATTTCCTCAACAACACAGTTGTGAATTTTTTCCTATGATGGTAAACCGGTTTCTAAAGGTATTTAACAAGAAGGGTGAGCCTTACAACATGAAGTCCCGGTTCATCTTGAAGAGATAAACCGGCCCTTGAGGGCTACACAAGCAAAAGTTGAAGAATCATTACTTTATGAAGTCCTGGTTTGAATGGGCATTGCCAAACCGGCCCTTGGGGGCTACCGGAGTAAATATTATAAATAGATCAGAAGGAAGGAATACTTATGAAGAGTTCAACGGGATTTACCTCATATCGCTCCTTCATCATGTTCACTAAACCGGCTTCATAGTCACGGTTTGTGTACAGACAGTTCAAAATCCCAGAATGAATGTCTTGGGCGCTGAGGTGAGCATAGCTGTCCAAATCTGCTTTCCACTTGCCCTTATCACCAGCAGTTTTTTCCTCTTTGGCGTTGTGTTTGGACAAGGCTATGGGGTGGCCAGGAGAGGTGTAACCAGTGCTAGTAATGACAACATCATCATTAGCACCTTTAGCCGGGCTTGGCGGATCATCAGCGTGAGCTGATGGATCAATATCCATGTGCTCAGCTTCCATGGCTTGATCCAGCAACGACGGGCCATCAGGAATATTATCAATATCTGGGTGTGACGGTTCAGGAGTCTTTTCTGGTTCACCCCGAATGGGGTCTTCAGCTGGTTTGTTCACTTTGGCCTTCTTTCTGGCTCTGGCTTTGCCCTGGAAAATAATTAGTATGCATCAGAATAGTGCAAGGATCAAAAATATAAAGGTATGACGGATTAGCAAAATTTCTACTCACCCAGGAACCGTTTTAAGGGTTGGAAGCTTCATCCCTGTTGATTCACCAAAAGATGAATGGGAGGTTCCCTGGTAATTCTAGTCAGGCGGATTAAGAGGATATCGGAAATAACCCGTCTTGGGACAAGGTGTATCAGAAGTACAAGAGACCTCTTGGTGGCGTTTACGAACCGGAGTGTTCGGTAAACCGAAGGAAGTAACCACTTGGCCGCTATGCCGGGTTGTGTGGCGAGCTTCATGTTGTTGTGTCCTCAAAAGAAAGTGTGGATCCAAATAAGCTAGAGCGTGTGAAAAATTTACTTTCTGTACTGCTCGATGGGTTTTTAGTGTTGGCAAAGGATCTGAATCGGAAGAAAGGATAATTACCTCTACATCATCAGCATGGCTAGCCTCCACATCATCCTGATAATGATCATTGTCAATAAGGTGTATGAAAAAAGAACCAATAGAATCAAGTTCTACCTCTGACTCCGGATCATCAAGATCTTCATCATTGGTCGGGTTAGGGGATTCAGCAGTTTTCTTCTTTGTGGGTTTCTTTGTAACTTTGGTCTTTGGGCGAGGTGTTTTCACCGGTTTATCCCGCGGTTTCGCCAGTTTATCCTGCGGCTTCTTTTTCCAGAATGGATCATCACCCTGCAAAGATGAACAAGAAGTTATAAGGAAATATTTAAAAGGGGGCGAATTAAGACAAGAAGGATGCAATTCTTAACGTTAGCGGTTTATTGGAAACACAGAAGGGACTAAGCCCTGTCTTGATGCACTCGGATATCGGTTCATCCAACATCTTTTTGCCAGCTTTAGTAATCTTGTTGTCAGTTAGCTGAATTTCAATGTGTCGTTGAGGGTCTTTGACATCCCCTGTGTACTCGCACATTAAACCGGGGCGGCGGCTTAAGGGCAAGATACTCCAAGAGACTCAACAACGGACAAAGTCGATGCCAGTTAAACCATTCGCCATAAAGGCTCGGAGTTTTGAAAGCTATGGTGCATACTTAGCTCGTTCCTTTGCAGTAAGTCGTTGTGGAAATGGATGTGTATTGGTAAGCCGGTGAGCACGATAACCCGGCAAAGGATTTTTGTCAGTTGGAGCTGTGTTTTGACAATAAAACCAAGTTTGATTCCAGTCTTTGGAGTGGCTATGATGCTTGGTGTGAGGGAAACTGACATCCTTCCTTTTCTGAATTGAAACTCCGCCAAGTTTAGTATTGGTCCCATCCGTAAATTCAGTACGGCGGTTTAAGTAAAAGAAGTCTCTGAATAACTCAACGGTAGGTTCTT
The DNA here is from genome assembly GCF_018294505.1 of Triticum aestivum. Classification (NCBI taxonomy): domain Eukaryota; kingdom Viridiplantae; phylum Streptophyta; class Magnoliopsida; order Poales; family Poaceae; genus Triticum; species Triticum aestivum. Next base: position 53,001,834 of record NC_057807.1, on the reverse strand, counting down.
CTTGCAGATAAGCCTCGCAAAATACTTGAAAATTGCAATATTGGACACGGAGTTCGGTCCGATATCTTGAGGGAGGATCTGGAAGCTAGCAAGCACGTCAGGGAAGAATTTTGATCCAGGAGGGCTAAACCCTCGACCTAGATGATCAGCAAATACAATCACCTCTCCATCCTTGGGTTCAGGAGGATCTTCTGGACAGGGGACCCTCTAGTGGATGATTTCCTTACTTGCTAAAGCGCCGGTTGCAACACACCCATTCAGCTGTTCTTCTGTAACCCGGGAAGGAACCCAGTTGCAAGAATAAAATTGTTTGGCCATTTGTTAAATAAGACATGGAGGAAGATTGGTGCCAGTTTAAGCAGTCATGATCAATTGTAAAAAGTAAAGGGGCAGGAAGTATTCAAGAATGAAAGAGTTATAAACCGGAGATATATTGTCAGTTTGCAGAGATAAGCAGTTGGCAGTTTAAAAGGGGACTAATGGTACCTGGAGGATTATGATTCAAAAGTTAAACCGCCCGCACAGCTGCCAAATTTTAGATCTATGAGTGAAAAGTGACTAAGTGTTGCAGAAACAGGTTTTACAGATCGATGCTATCATTTTGGATCAAATGCAGTTCAAAAAAGAGGAAAAAGTCTGAAACCCTAAGTTGTGACAGCAGAGCAGTTCATGGATTCAGATGGGATCTCTTGCAAAAGGGGAGGCCTTCAAATATTAAAAATGGGTATTAAGATCAGTACCGCGTGCGATAGTCACTAGGCCTTGCATCAACAAACTACAAGATAGGGGAAGCAAAGAAGAAAGGCGAACACTAATAAACACATATGGATACAGAAACCCTAATGGCAGATCTAGGGTTGAAGGAAAGAAGACTTACCGGTGTCACGGGAGCAGCAGAGAGGCACCGTGATTTTTTGGTAAGCTCAGGGTGATGCAGCGGCCGGAGTTGAGGTCTAGGACGAAGACTTGGTGGCGGCGGCTGAGCTTGAACGCTACGTCAACACGAGGAGGAAGAAGAAGTAATGAGGCACGAGGGGGAAAAGTAAAAATGACCCTCGGCGTTATTTATAAGGCGAAGGGATAAGCGACAGACACGAGAATTGAGGAGCCCAAAAAATGGATATGTGCCAGAGCTGTCACCTTGATTTTCGGAGGCTCATTAATAAAGGGAAGGTATGTATGATTTTTTAATAAACTGGTGACGTCATGGCGGTTTACTATAATATCAGAAGATGATGCCATGGCGGATTACAAGGCGTATGCTAAGTGTTGAAGAAGGATTTTTCCTATGTGTTGAAGATTGACATGAACAGGTTCAAATCAATCTGGGGCCTAATGTTGGGGATATAACTGGTGGGTATAAACCGCCCAGGAGGGGCTGGTTTATCCACAGAGAGACTACCAATATTGAAGCCCATGAAGTTATAGAAGATGGCGACTTATGAAGGAAACATAATAAGGGAGCCCAAAGCCCAGAGGCGGGTTAGGGCCCATAGACATAAACTGCCATAGGCATGTAACTTGTAATGTAAGGTAGGAAAGAGTAGATACCGAGCCGGACACATTTATGAAGCGGCCTCGGGATTCTGTAGACCGACGGGCGTCAGCCTATGTATATAAAGGGACGACCTAGCGGCGGATTAGGGACAAGAAAAAACAACTCGAGAGCCAGGCAAAGTGGATTCGCTCCCTGGTCATGGAAACCCCATCAATTCCACCACAATAGGATCGTAGGCTTTTACCTTCACTGCAAGGGGCCGAACCAGTATAAACTCCCTGTGTCATTTGTCCGGTTTAACCCCTTTAAGCTAATCATGTTGCGATGGCTCCATGACTAAGTCCTCACACTAGGGCATCTGACGTGATAATTCCACGACACAAGGGTTTTCGAAAATCATTTTAGAAGTGGGGGAGAGGAAAACGACAGGCGAATGGAAAATAATGTAATGCAAGGGAGAAGAGTTTATGATAGGTACTTGGTATGGCTTGACTTGGCGTAGATCTCTCTGGCAACGGCGCCAGCAATCCTTCTTGCTACCTCTTGAGCTTGCGTTGGTTTTCCCTTGAAGAGGAAAGGGTGATGCAGCAAAGTAGCGTAAGTATTTCCCTCAGTTATGAGAACTAAGGTATCAATCCAGTAGGAGACGATGCACAAGTCACCGAATACCTGCACAAACAATCAAGAACTTGCAACCAGCGCGATAAAGGTGTTGTCAATCCCTTCACGGTCACTCGCAAAAGTGAAAACTAATAGAGATAATAAGGTAAATATTTTTGGTATTTTTGTTGTATAGATTGGAAAGTAAAGATTGCAAAATAGTAAATGAGATTCAACAATATGGAAAAGAGATGCAATATAATGGAAAAGAGACCCGGGGGCCATAGGTTTCACTAGTGGCTTCTCTCGAGATAGCATGTATTACGGTGAGTGAACAAATTATTGCCGAGCAATTGATAGAAAAGCGCATAATTATGATGACATCTAAGGCAATGATCATGAACATAGGCATCACGTCCGTGGCAAGTAGACCAAAACCATTCTGCATCTACTACTATTACTCCACACATCGACCGTTACCCAGCATGCATCTACAGTATTAAGTTCATAAGAATGGAGTAACACATTAAGCAAGATGACATGATATAGAGGGATAAACTCAAGCAATATGATATAAACCCCATCTTTTTATCCTCGATGGCAACAATACAATACGTGCCTTGCTGCCCCTACTATCACTGGGAAAGGACACCGCAAGATTGAACCCAAAGCTAAGCACTTCTCCCATGGCAAGAAAGATCAATCTAGTAGGCCAAATTAAACCGATAATTCGAAGAGACTTGCAAAGATATCAAATCATGCATATAAGAATTCAAAGAAGAACCAAATAAGATTCATAGATAATCTTGATCATAAATCCACAATTCATCGAATCTCGGCAAACACATCGCAAAAGAATATTACATCGAATAGATCTCCAAGAATGTCGAGCAGAACTTTGTATTGAGAATCAAAGAGAGAGAAGAAGCCATCTAGCTAATAACTATGGACCCGAAGGTCTGTGGTAAACTACTCACGCTTCATCGAAGAGGTAATGGTGTTGATGTAGAAGCCCTCCCTGATTGAATCCCCCTCCGGCAGATCGCCAGAAAAGGTCCCAGGATGGGATCTCACGGGTACAGAAGGTTGTGGCGGTGGAAAAGTGGTTTCGTGGCCTCCCTTGATGTTTTTAGGGTAAAAGAGTATATATAGGTGAAAGAACTAGGTTGGTGGAGCTACGAGGGGACCACGAGGGTGGGGGGCGCGCCTACCCCCCTAGGCGTGCCCTCCTGCCTCGTGGACACCTCGTTACATCTCTGACTTCAACTCCAAGTCTTCTGGTTTGCTTTCGATCCAAGAAAGATTATCGCGAAGGTTTCATTCTGTTTGGACTCCGTTTGGTATTCCTTTTCTGCAAAACTCTAAAATAGGCAAAAAAAAGTAGAAACTGGCACTGGGCCTCCGGTTAATAGTTTAGTCCCAAAAATAATATAAAAGAGCATATTAAAGCCCATTAAACATCCAAAACAGATAATATAATAGCATGGAACAATAAAAAATTATAGATACATTGGAGACTGTCGGCGTTCTGGGAACGGGGGTCCCCAGGCCTGCCTGCGGCCTGCGGCGTGGCTCAAGTGGTGGCCCAGTATGGCCCATCTTCATCGACTTAAGCTGAAGACCCTCGCGAGGGGCCAAGCCTCGCGGGGCGGACGACACGGGACTCCCTCGGAAACTGCCTTGCCGGGCAGGCTCGCGAGGAGGCGGAGAGATCAAGGCAAGGGTACCTCGTGAGGTGCTCGTGACGCAAGCCATGATGATCAAGACCAGGCGGGCGTCGGCCTGCGCAGTGTCCTTGTTTCCCCTTTGGTGCAAAGGGAACAAGCACAGGCGTGGAGTACTGAGGCATCATGCAAAGGCTACCGTATCGGTGCAACAAGACCAAGACCAGCAGAGCGGCAGGATGGAGGTCACCGTCGAGCCCAAGAGGGCGTCATCGTCAGGGCCTTTGGCAGTCGAAGACTAACTTTAGTCAGGATAAGTGTACTAGATGTTCCCCTTCAAAATGGCCGTTGTTGGCGCCCTTCCCGCTCAATATTTGGGAAGAGGACCAGGGCCTCTACATATAGGGCTAGCCACCACAGTAGGAGGATCATCTCATCTGGATCTCACCCAGAGCCGACAGAGACGGAGCAATTCCTCTCCAAACACACCACCACAAGAACACCCCTCGCGAGGCTGTTCTTCCTTTGTATTGTTCATCATCAGCCCCTGAGGCAATCGACACACCACACACTGGAGTAGGGTATTACACCACAATGGTGGCCTGAACCAGTATAAACTCTGTGTCCCTTGTGTTGTTCATCTTGCTAGCCTAGATCCTTAGCGAGGCGTTGGGGCGTGGGTTGGTAGAAGAGAGATCTTCGCGCACACCTCAGAGTTTGAACCTCAAGGGTCTGCCGGAACCCTAAATCCGACATTTGGCGCGCCAGGTAGGGGTGCGTCGGAATATTCCTTCTGCTGTCCTGCGTGCCACCGCTTCACCGCCTCCATGTCCGGCAACCCGATGGCCAACTTCGACCGCTGGGCGGCATGGCCTGCTCATGTCGTGCCGCCTGCCCAAGGTGACCTCAACCCCGCACCTCAGGCAGCCCGCGCCTTGCAGGGCACTGCGGGGCGCGGGCCACGCGGTCAGTCGTCGCCTACCCTCACTCCGCGGCAGGTACGGTCGGTAGCGAGGGCCTCGAGCCATGCTGCAGCCACAGCACCGCACACCCGATGGGAGCAGGCGAACATGAAGGCCGCGCTCATGGTGGCGCGAGAACTGCTGCGGTGTAGACTTCAAGAAAGCGGCCATGACGTGCTGCTGGAGCGTGTCGCCGAGGTCCTGGATGCCGCTGCGTCAGCCCCCCCCCCCCCCGTTCTGCGTCCAGCTTCCACCCCAGGCTCCGGGCGGATCCCGGGGCCGACCAATCCGTGCCCACGCACCCCCGGGCGCACCTCAATGCTTCATCAACACCGGCCTGGCCATCAGCGCCGGGCAGCAAGCTGCACCGGCATCGCCCCTGGTAAGCGAGGGCATGCGCATCACTGCCTATGGTCCTAGCGGGCCGCCGCCCTACCGCCCCCAAGATGGAGCTTCGAGTCGAACTGCATGGCGCGCGGAGTACTACGGCGAGGCCTTCGGGGTGGCGGCCCTGGAGGCCTATGTTCCCCACATGGTGGATCGAGGGTACGCCCTGGAAGAAGACCACGGCTCGTTCCTCGGGCCAGGCTGGGAGGAAGAGGCGCTAGAAGCCGAGCTCTTTCAGGAGCCTCACGGAAGCCTCGACAGCCGTGCCGGCGGCGGCAACTACTGAGTACCGCTAATTCCTCAGGAGCAAGCTTATGCTAACCATGGGTCGCAGGAGGTTCAGGTCACGGCAGTGGATGGCTGCCCGAGTGCGGCAACCTCCCTCCCCTCGGGAGGAGGTCACCGGGGGCAGCACGAGAGGGGCCGGGAGCCAGGCTCCTCCCCATGACATGTGGCGCAAGGCGTTCTCAGGAGGTAGGCCCTTTGTCGGGGAGGTGCCCCAGGGCCTGCCCCCGGCAGAGGACCCGTGGTCGTCGGGGGAACCGCTGGCGACCACTCTACCCCATTGGCGTCACCCTTGGTTTCCGGTCGCCGTCGGTGATGGTAGAGTGTGGCGCAAGGCGGGGCCCTCATCTGGCAATATGAAGCAAGGCCGGTACCTGTGAAGAAGGCCTAGTGCCTGTGAAGCTCACCGCCCATGACACTCTCACGTAATAATGAGTTGGGGCTATACATGCCCCGGAGTCTCCGGAGAGCCGCCCTCAGGCCTCGGGGGCTCCCGCCCACGCCTAGTGGCAGCACTTAGCTCCGCGCTGGTGAGAAGACGTCGAAGACTAGACTAGGTGTCGGACGCGGCCTTTGCCTTTTGCCTCTTTCTCTGTTTTCAAGCTTCTTTGATTTGAATTTTAGTAGGATTTGAGCTTGAGACTTGCGTGTGTTTAGGGGAGGCGTGTTTAGTCTCGTTCGAGCATTCTCGCGTTCTGATTTCGGCTTTGCATCCAAAGTTAGCATCGGTTGCCTCCCCCTCATGAGCCCCTCGCGAGCCGGGCCAGGCCAAGCATGCAAACACTCCGGACCGCTGTCGCCACACCCTCTCCGAAGGCTCTCATCGCGAGATCTATGGGTTCACCCAGAAGACACTCAAGACACTGCGGCCTCCGCAGGCTCGCTCGAGGCCAATCGGAGTCAAAGGTAAAACGAGTCAGCTGACCCGCCACGGGGTCAGCGGCTCCGCATAAGCGCGCATTCGGTGTTATGTCTACAAGTGTACTAGTTGCAATCCTTTACACGAGGGGCTCCCCCTCCCAAAATGCTCTCACAACCTTCAGGGCCACGCCCAAACTTTTCCGCGCAGGGTAAGCAGCGGAGGCGGCGTGCAATCAGTCGGACATGTCGCTCACCGCGTCCTCTGGGACACCTCCAGAGGCATCGCTAGCGTCACTGGCATCGTCGCCGTCATCACCATCGTTGTCATCAGCGCCATGCTCATTCACAACGCCGCCTTCATCAGCAGCCACGACCACGCCGTTGTTATCAGAAGTGAAGGCCCTAACGAGGGCATCCACGTTGTCCTCCACCCACTATGCCAGATCGCCCCGGATGGCTATGGGCACTGGTGCGATGGCGGCATCGAAATCAAAGTGGGGATCTCTGTCCTGAAGATGGCTGAAGACAAGAGAGAAGGCACGCCCAAGCAGGACTCGGCTCCTCTCCTCAACAAGCCAGCAGGCCCTATCAGAGCGATTCTCCACCTGCGTCACCAGATCTGTGAAGAATCGGAGATTGCCAGTGTAGTTGATTACACGAGGCTCCGCAACAGCCGCCTCGCAGATGTTGCACAGGGCTGCGTTGGCCCTTTCCCTGAGCGTTCGGAGCATGGAGCCATGCACATGCTCCAGAGTCTGCCGCTGACGGATCTCATCCTCGTTCCGTTGTGCGACGGCCTCGGTGTCATCAACCCTCTATTGGAGAAGAAGCAGTTCGGTGCAGGAGGAGGCCAGCTCAGCCTGCACTGTGCCAAGGGCGGCTACTGAGGAATCCGCACGCCGCGTCACTTCAGTCAGCTTAACCCTGAGGGCGGCCCTGCCCTCAGCTTCGGCTTTGACCAACTCCAACCTCCCTTCCTACTCGCGCTCAAGACCCAAACAAGCTTCCGCCACGCGGCGGTCGATCTCTCCTTGGACTCGGGCCTCGCGCGCGCCGACATCATCTTCCGCCTGGGTCACCAAGCGCTCCCTCGTCTCCAACCGCTCAAGGTCAAGGTTACGCTCGGCAGCCTCCAGCGTCAGCGCCTCCTCACGCTTGAGGAGCTCCACCCCTTCGACGGGTGCCCCCTTCAGCGACGCAAGGGCAGCCTTACGCAGCTCCACATGCTGCTCCAGAGAGTTGCTCCAGGCTTGGAGCTCCCACACGTGCTCCTCTGCAGCCTCGCGTCGTCGTTCTGCCTCTTGGGCCTCTTCGACGGCTTGGGAGCAGGCCTTCCGCGAGGCCGCCAGAGACGCTTCAGCCTTCACGTTGTCAAGATCACACTGGTGACACGCAAGGATGACGGCCACCTTCGGCCTGCGCCTCTCCTCAGCGAGGCGCAGACCTTCGGCTTCAAGACGCGCATCCTCGCCCGCGAGATCCACACCAAGCTGACCCACTACATCTGTCGCCTTCTGAAGAAACTCTCAGCGGAGGGCGCTGCGCTCTCGAGCGCGCCTGAGCACGTCCTCCGCGTCCTCCTCCGCCATCGGCGTAGGCAGAGGGCCCCGAGGCGGCACGCCCCCTCTCGGTAGGGGGCTGGGGGCTGGCGCCCCAACGATCGCCGGACGGGCCCTGCCAGGGACCCAGCCCGGCGCCGGTCCATCTCCTGAAGTGGAGCCCAAGATCGACCTCAGCAAGTCGTCGTCCACGATCAGGGGAGGAGCACGGAGCAATCTGGATGTGCCCCAGGAAAGCTCGCGAAGGAGGGACAGCAAACGCGCAGGCTCAAGGTACCCAGCGGGACGACCTGCCTCTCTAGTCGGCCCTGCGGCGAGGGTTGTGCTCGAGCTTGGGGCGCTTGAGGTCAGCGATGAAGACGAGGCTTGGGGGGTGACTCCTCGGCTGTCTCCGCAAACACGGTAGGAAGGGCACTGAAAGGTCACAATCGGCTAAAGGAATGGTAAAGTAAGGAGCTAAGAGAGAAAAGGACTTACTCGTCGATGGCAAAATACTTCCTGCACTTCAACGGGCGACAGGGGTGGTCATTGCCACCCGAGGCCTCCTTCCTCTTGCGGAGGGCCTCGAAGTCTATGCGGAATCGGCCTAAGCCACCGACGCGAGGGCCAGCATGCAGCGTAGAAGAAACGTCAGGATGACTTGCGCCAAGGGCGCCAGACTGGGAGGCGCCGCCTCTTGAAGATCAGTCCAAGCCACGGGAGTCCTAGCCTCAGGAGCCTCAGGTCGCGACTCCTCATCTGCCACCACTCCAGGATGCACTTCGGAAGATGACGCCTCAGGAGCCCTGCGCGGCGTCAGCATCTCAACATCAGGCCCCTCAGCTCTCGACGGTTCTCGCCTCCCTGCTCCATCACCTGAGGCAGGACCGCTGTGGGCAACCGGGAGAGCGACCACAGCAACTGGGTTCTCACGGGGCCCCATGAGGCCGACCGGGTGCGGCCCCCATTCGTCGAAGCTGGGCATCTGCCTCACAAAATCGGCCCTGTCCGATCAAAGATACAAGAGGGTGGCCCCGTGCCGGATGTTGCATAGAGAAGGGTCGCCAGTCAAGGCCTTCAGCATCGTCCTCGACGCTTCGGGCGCCAGATCCTCCTCCTGGAGCCTCATGCGGTCTCCGCGCCCCGAAAAGGCCCACATCCGACGGGAGTGGCACTGGAGACGAGAAATGCGACATTAAAGGAACTCCTTCACCACCTGGGGCGCCGTCACACAGAGCGCCCTCAAACTCTCGAAGCGGCGCCACACGAAGGCGAGCCGGGGGCTCGTGAGCTTCTCATGATCCCAGCCTGGGTTGGGAATAGCAGGCAATGTTGGGTGTGAGAGCAGGGGGCTGGGCACCCCGACATCCACATACAGCCACCGCTCTCGGAACCCGGTCACAGGAGGAGGAAGGCCGAAATTGATCCCTGAGGCAGCCGTCTCTGGCACGGCGAGGAAGCTCACGCACCTTGAGCATTGAGTTGGGTCACTCAGGCGCAAGGAGAAAAAGTGGCGCAGGAGGGCAACGGAGGGAGGAATGCCCACCATGGCCTCACAAACAAAGGCGAAGACAGCAAGGAGAGTAAAGGACTCGGGACCAAGGTGCATCATGTGGATCTGGTAATGGGAGAGCACCGCATTGAAGAAAGCAGAAAAGGGGGGAACCAGACCCGCCCACAAGGCATCGGTGAAAATTGGACCTCCGTGATGACCCTATCGAAGGAGGCGTGGGACGGGGGCCAAACGGTCGTCCTCCCGCACTCGTTGAAGATGGAAGCAAGGGCGGAGCAGACCTTGTCCGCAGCTTCGAGGTTGAGTATGATCGACTGATCAACGGCGGGAGCAGCTGCCGACGGCGAGCGGGGCGAAGGCGCGGGCTTCTTCCCCTTTTCATTCTTCGTTGGCGCCATGGCGATGGGAAGGCGGGGAGATCTCGAGTTGGATTGGAGGCAGAGGCTAGAGCTTGAGGAAGAAGGAAGGACAGGGAGCGCGCGAACAGCGAAAGAGGGATAACTGTGTGCAACCACGGGTCCGCCTAGCCGAGCGCGTAATGAGGGGCGTGGGGAAACGGAGACGCCCACATCCAATCAACCGCCACGCGTCGCCCAAGGCCGAAGGCTGTTGGGGCCTGCGGCGCTTCGCACTTGCCCCTTCGCTTCTTTGATAAGCCAAGTCCGAGCGCGCCTTGGGCCCGGGGGCTACTATAGACGTTCTGGGAATGGGGGTCCCCAGACTTGCCTGCCTGCAGCCTGCGGCGTGGCTCAAGTGGTGGCCCAGTACGGCCCATCTTCATCGACTCAAGCTCAAGACCCTCGCGAGGGGCCAAGCCTCGCAGGGCGGACGACACGGGACTCCCTCAGGAACTGCCTCGCCAGGCAGGCTCACGAGAAGGCGGAGAGATCAAGGCAAGGGTACCTCGCGAGGTGCTCATGACGCAAGCCATGACGATCAAGACCAGGCGGGCGCCAGGCGGGCGCCGGCCTGCGCACTGTCCTTGTTTCCCCTTTGGTGCAAAGGGGACAAGCGCAGGCACGGAGTACCGAGGCATCAGGCAAAGGCTACCGTTTCGGTGCAACAAGACCAAGACCAGCAGAGCGGCAGGATGGAGGTCACCGTGGAGCCCAATACGGCGTCATCATTAGAGCCTTTGGCAGTCGAAGACCAACTTTAGTCAGGATAAGTGTACTAGATGTTCCCCTTCAAAATGGCCGTTGTTGGCGCCCTTCCCGCTCAATATTTGGGAAGTGGACCAGGGCCTCTATATATAGGGTTAGCCACCACAGTAGGAGGATCATCTCATCTGGATCTCACCCAGAGCCGACAGAGACGGAGCAATTCCTCTCCAAACACACCACCACAAGAACACCCCTCGCGAGGTTGTTCTTCCTTTGTATTGTTCATCATCGGCCCCTGAGGCAATCCACACACCACACACTGGAGTAGGGTATTACACCACAATGGTGGCCTGAACCAGTATAAACTCTGTATACCTTGTGTTGTCCATCTTGCTAGCCTAGATCCTTAGCGAGGCGTTGGGGCGTGGGTTGGTAGAGGAGAGATCTTCACGCGCACCCCAGAGTTCGAACCTCAAGGGTCTGTTGGAACCCTAAATCCGACAGATACGTATCAGTCCTCATCTTCGAGCTAGTCCAGGTTGCTACCTGGCTAAGCTAGCACTTGGTGTAGCAATGTTTACACCAACTCTTCCACACATTTATTTGTCCTCGTGCGCCCATCACAACATTTTAGATCGTAGAACCAAAGATTCCGTGAAATTTGTGTGCTTAAGTAGGCATGTATATGGTGTTACTAGCAGTAATATGTGACATTGATTGTGTGTGAATTGATTGTTGTTGTGCTTTTGTTTAGCTGAGTTTTCTTTGGCTTCTTTCTTCTTGGGCCCCGGTGTTACATTACTTTTCCCCTATAAAGAGCTTCTCATCATCCGACACCGAACTCGAAGAAGCAATAAGGATTTCAAATATTAGGAAGAACCTCAGCTAAACACATCAGTACAAAATCCTCACAGGAGTAATGATCAAGTCAGCAGCAAGACAAGTCAGGTATAAGATAAACGGTATATTTTCTATCAGAGGTATGGATCATATACAAAGTTTTGGCTCAGTAATGAAAGATGTTTGAAATATGTTATACTCTTGGAGAAAGTCAGAATATGTTATGGCCAAGAAAGACAGTCAAACCATTTTTCTCATGCAAATAATCAGCCACAGAATATTATGGGCGTGTGTATGGATTTTAGTGTGCATATCAGTATGAAGCTTTGAATATGAGAAACTCGGTCTTCATCCATATGCTATCGGAAGAAATTTATGATTCAAGGCTCCTCAATTTTCCTCACCATGATACGTGAATAGTTTCCGGCCCATGATACCTCGTATTTCACCGCAAGATACCCTAGTAAAGGCTTCTGACATAAGGAATTTAATCTTTCCCAACAAGCAAACCCGAGGAGAAGCTTCTCAAGTACGGAACCCAGGCTTCTCCAGCACAATACTCAGGACAAGCTTCGTGTGTAAGCTAAAGAGCCTTCTTCTGCACGATACCCAGACAAAAGATTTGAGCATAAGCTAACGAGCCCTCCTCAGCAAGTTACTTGGATGGCTTCTCTCGTAAGCCACTCTGTCCGCGCCAGTATCACACTATTGCACCCTCCTCAGAGAATATGCGGTGAGTTGGCAGTAGATGATAGTACAATTTACGGATCATATTTGCAATAATTTTGTCAGAAATATCACCTAGTCAGGATAAATGCCTACCCCAAGAATCAAGTGTTTGGTGGCATATTCTTCTTATATATGGTGAGCATGCATCCCCGGTCATATCAGTCACTCATACGAGGTACGACAATTATCGAGCAGATATACCTATGGAAAGTAAGGATTCAACAACCTCACGAGTCAGGCAAAGGAAGATGAGCAGAGATACATCTCATGAATTACAAGGATCGACAAGATCTGGAGATGACATCACAGAATCAATAGTCTTGACAGTGGTCACCAAGGCCAATATTTTCACACTGATAAGGTGATATCATAAACTCTTGCCACCCTATTATATGATTGGTCTCAACAACGAGCTTTGTACAACTACAAGCCCCAAGTATATGTCATATATGTGCTGACCCAGGCCAGGAAACAAGCACAAGGAATAATGCACTAACCACGTCCATGGTCATATGAAGAATCAAGGACATGTGTGGCCAAGTTATTTCAGTAAGATATCCTAACAAAGAAAATCAGGACCGTGAAAGCGTGAGACTGACAACAAAGGTATGATGATTTTTGCATGACCATCAGGGTCCGGATACCCAAGTCAGTTGGAGTCCATGATGACATATGGATCCGCAAAGGCAAACCCTCAAAGGCCTACTATGTTTTACAAGGGTTTCATATCTCGCTGACCCGCTTAAAATGGTTAGTATGGAATATCCAAGTATGTCTGTCTGGTCCAAGATTTATTTACAACCTCCACAAGTTGACTTCAACGATAGTATTACAGCAGCTTACAGCCAGTTACCACAGATGGGTATACCAACAAAATGAGAAAGTCAAAAGCCGAACCATCAGCTCAGATCAGGTATATTAACTGGTGGAACCAAGTGCATGGACAACAGGTCATGAAAAGTATTTTTCCCGCCAGCACTCCTGTCAGGACCCCCAAGGTGTTAATATTTGAGGTATGACACAGCTATAAATCCATATTCCGTTACATCGCTCATGACAGAAGACAGTCGAATCTTTGGTACATATCTCATGCTCAAACAAAGGAAATAAATCAAGATAAATCAGTGCCACCTATGAGCAGTCAGATCCCATTAGTAGAATGGCCATGATTCTCGGCATTTATTGAAACTAGAAGGCCTGCATTTATTTGAAGCAACCCCATGGCAGAAGTAAAAAGTTTTTCATGACCAAAGAAAAAAATTCTGCTTAGATCCATTGGATATCGCAGCAGATATGAGAAAATTCATGCCAGAAAAAGGATTTGGTATCTGAGCAAAAACCCGTCAGAATTTGGGGAAAGGTGAAGCAAACCACCCTAGAGCAAGGTAAGTTGATCATATGAAATTCTCGGGGGAACAATAAATAAAGGAAAAAGGATACCCGAGTTGGAAACGGTGTCCTCAAGTCATACTTCTTCCCTGAGCAACCAAATCTCAAGGACGAGATTTCTTTAAGGGGGTAAGAGTTGTAACAGCCTAGCTTTTGGCCCTTTTCTTTTTCTTTTGATTTATTTGGTTTTTTATCTGTTTTTCTTTTTGGAGTGGTTTTGTGGCATTGCCACCTGGGAAATCATTCTCATTTCCTCTCCCAAGTGGTTCATCATGATCAAACTCATCCCAAGACCATGACATTTCCATACTAGCCCAAATCCCAATACTCTTTTTCTTGGGGAAAATTCCTTTTTCATTAAAAGAATAACCTCATTTGCCCTAGGTTGTGAAGCAACCTACATTTCTGTCCCTCCAAAAATTGCCAAATAATTCTCATAATTCCTTTGGGTCATATATTGCTCAAATATGCCCAAACATTTCCTTGGCCAGTTCAAAAATAATTCTCCAATATTCCATTTTCTATTCTGCCTTGGATGGCACTTTGTGAAGGAAGTGCCACCTATCTTTTATTGATTGCTCCCAAACTTCTTGGGCATGATATTTCATCCAAATCATTGCCTCTTGCCAAAATTCATCTTCATTTGCCTAGCCAACTTCCTTCAGTGATTTTTCAAAGTTTTTGTCAGGCAGAAGGCTTTGTGAAGGAAGTACTAGCTAGGAGTATCCAAATGAGATGAAATTTTGCACACCCCTTCATATGCTCATGTTAACACCCTCCTACAAATTTCAGCTCCATACAATCATCTATGTGAGCACAGGATCAAATCTTTGATTTTGGCAATACTTTCAGGTTGTGAAGCAAGTGTATTTTATATTGCTTCAATAATTCTGATAAATATTACTAGATCATGCTCCAACCCATAAAACATCCCTCCACCAAATTTGGGATCATTTCATTGAGCCATTGGATCACCAAAATTATTCCAAGTTCCTGGACAAAGATGATGTTTGTGAAGCAAGTACCATTTTGGTGAATCCAGTTGGTATGAAAATTTTACAGCATCTTAATATGTCCATATCATGAGGCTTTGCCAAGTTTCATCCCATTCCATCACTCCATGTGAGTGCATCATGTTGATCAAGTTTCTGGACCAAATATGGAGTTGCAAAGCAATTATATTAATCCTTGGTTCATTTCTCCTCAAACTCCCCTGGATCGTAGTCTTTCCTAAGCCAAACACCCTAGACAAACTCTTTGGCTCCAACAAATTTCCTGTTGATCACCAGTGCATGGCCAAGTTTACTAGAGTAAACTTCAGACGATGACTACCATTTAACCACAGCACCTCAGACCAAGCCATAGTTGCATTAATGCTTCACTCTGGAAGGACTAGCCACCATACAAGGTTTGACATCCCCTACAGCCTCGTGCCATGTTGGGTGGTGACCCCGTAGCTGGCATGCATATTCACACGCTCTGCTCGCTAGGCCGTGTCCAGAGCGTCATATGTGCTTTGGCCCTTCTCCCTCTCGTCGTCTTCGCGCGCGTGAGCATGTCCATTGTCTTCCTCTCATCGTCGTCGTTCCCCTGGACCCCTCTTCCCCTCCGTCCACTTCTTCACCAACGCTCATCGACGCAAGCCGTCGCGTGCCCACAGACGAACAGAGGCGGTTTGGCTCAGAGCTCGCCCTCTTCTCCCTCCCTGCGCTCCCTTGGCCGCCTCTTCCCCGTGAGCTCTCCCTCATGTTCCCTCTTGTTGCCTAACTCCAAGATCACGCGCGTGCACACGCATCCGCAGCGCAGACATGCGTTCGCAGCAACAACAGCTCGGCCTCCTCCCCCTCTGCCTATTTAAGGCAACCCCAAGCCCTCCCGAGCAATTCATCAGCTCCCTCTTCTTCCTAGAGCCCCGCCTAGTCCCTTCCCCGAGCTCCTAAAGTTCTCCCCCCCCCTCTGCCTCCATGGCCGCCGCCTCGGCTCGCCTAAATTGGCACCATGCCGAGCTTCTCTCGCCCCCTCCGCTCCCCTAGAACCATCACCGCACTCCGGCGACCATCCCCACCTACTCGCCTTGTCGCCGGAGCCACGTTTGGCCGCAGCCCCAAGAACGGTCGTTGCCCCATCCTCTGTTGCCTCCAAGCCGCATCTGCCCCAGTCTTCCCCGACGCCGGTCCTCCCTCTGGCTGGGTGCGGCACAGCCGCCCGAGTCGGCCAGTGCCTCCTGTCCGACCGGAGACAGCCGGAGCTGCCCGGGCCATCGCCGGCATCACCCCTTTCCTGCCTCCCTCCTCTACTCTATTAGAGTGCGAGGAGGAGGAGGAGGACGCCCATCCCAGCTGGCCTGGTGAGCCCTGCTTCCCCGCGCGACCCCACCTGCCAGCCGCTTCACGCGTGGACCCCGCCCTGCTAGCATGGATTAGTGAAGGCGCAATCGGCAGACTATGTCTCCGCTTATTGAAATCGTATTACAGTAAGTGTTCTGTTGAAAATACGTTTTCAGTATAGCAAAGAAGCATTTCTAAAAAGGCACTTTCTCTTTTTCAGCCGCCGGCTGAAACCCCTATTTTGTGAATGTTTGTTAGTTAAGAGTAGAAAAGCATAGTTTCTGTTAGTTTTTCTGCCTAATGAACGAACGGCCACAACTCTTCAACCGTAACTCCAAATGAGGTGATTCCGAAGCCTACTTCTTTGTTTCGTCGATCCACTTCCGATGGATCCATTTTCACCATATTTCAACATTCTGAAAATGACCATTTTGCCCCTGCCCTTATTCAGCCCCCTCTGAGAGAGGATGTTTTCCGGTGATTCTTTCCGCGAGTTTCTCGCACTTTCTCCCGGTGAATCCTTCCACCCCAGGCAAGCCACACCCTCCATTTGCATCACTGTAATGCAGTGACATGGTTTAAATTATTTGAACTTGTTTAAAATATTGCTTTAGCTACATGACTTTGTGCATGGCATTTTCTTGGAGTTGTTTTTGATCTTGTTATTGTCATGCTACTGTTTGGATTACTATGAGTTATGCTTGCTATTTGATGGATGTCATGTTGCAGTTGGATTATTAGTGGCCAATGCTATGATTATTTTCATGTTGGAATCTGGTATTATATTTTGGAGTATTACTTGGAATGTCATGCTGCCTTCGGATTATTAGTGGCTAGAATTATTTTCATCACGATGCTAGTTGACATTATGTTTTGGAGAATGATTTCAGAGATGATGTTTACATGTGGATCTTAGCTAGATAGCTTGTTCTTGACATTTAAGTAGTAGTAATATCAGTCTTGGATTCATCATGATGCTAGTGTTATGCTATCCTCGGAGTATTTTGGTATGATGATATTATGCTTGGATTATTTGTTGGATATTGATATGTCTTGGATTATAGGTTGATAGATGGTATCGGAGTATCAGTTAGCACGATTATATTTTTGCGGTAAATTCCGCCATTAAGTTGGTTAGGTGCCACCAAATCGAGCTGACCAATGCAACCACATTTGCCTTTATGGGGAGACCCTAATGCGATGATATTGCCGTGTCTCTCGATGGTGCCTCCAACGTGGGAAGGTTATGGGCGTGCGCTACCCTGATCAGGTAGGGGACATAAGCCTTGTGTGCCCGTTGTTGTTGTTATGGTACTTGTCCCTGTTTGGGACCGTTTATGTTTTCCCACGACGGTGGCCATGTTTTGCCACGACGGTGGCCGTTGGATGCCTTTGGTAGGCATGGGGCCACCCATGACTTAGCCCAGAGGGGAGTTGGTCGTAGTGGCTGGGAGAGTGTCATGGCAGTAGATCGGTTTTGTCGGAATGCCGTTGGTCCACCCGAATGGGAGTGCGAGCCCATGGGTTCTGTGGTGTGGGTACAGTGTACTAACCTCTGTAGATTGTGTGTTTAAACTATCGATAGTCGCGTCTTGTTCATGGGCACAAGTTCGTACTAGGTCACACCATTCGATCAACACGCACATGACGGAATGACTTATATATGATTTATATGTTGATGTGTGTGAGCAGTAATAGTTTGGCAGGATGCCGATGATGATGTTGGGATGATCTCGAGGATGATCATTCAGTTTGTGATGGGGTCACGAGGTGACCGTGTGGATATTTTGATCATGAGGTGATCACGTGGATGTTTTGATCACGAGGTGATCATGTGGACCACGAGGTGGTCGAGATGGTATTTGCTTGGCTGGTTAGCCAAGAGTGAGATTGTTATTGGCATTGAGATGTTGGTTTATCAGTATGGTAGTAGTTTCATATCCTGTTTAGTAGTTGTTTTTGTATCATGGTAGCTGCTAATCTAATTAACCTATTTAATTCTATGTTGTTGTTTTGCATTGATGTTTTTGGTTGTTGTGAGCTTGCAAGTACATTCAATGTACTGACCTGGCGTGTTATGCCAGATTGTAGGTGATGCCATGATTGATTGTTTGTTGAGGTTTCCATGCATACGAGCTAGATCTTGTCCCATCCAGAGTTCCTATGGAGTGGAGTTCACCACCTTTGTCATTGTTCCGCTGCTAGAAGATTTCCGCTGCTACGAGTTGTTCCGCTGCTAGCATAGAGCAAGTGTAGTATCGTAGGCGTAGTGTCACCATGCTGATGTGATCCTTTGTAACATTAGGCCTTTGTATTTATCCTTTGTAATAAGAGCTAATTTGTTCTATGTCAAGCAGTGCCGTATTCCAGAAGACTTCTCATCGATCTCTGGGCTGGAATACGGGGTGTTCCGGTTTCTCTGAGTCGGGGTGCCACAGGGGTGCTCCGAGGGGAGCACAACCGACCAGGGCGCGCCTGGAGGGCCATGCGCGCCCAAGTGGATTGTGCCCACCTCGGATGCCCCCTAAACCGTCTCTTTACTCTATGAATACCCCAATATTCCAGAAACCCTAGGGGAGTCGACGAAAATCAATTCCAACTGCCGCAGTCTAGAAACACCAGATCCAATCTAGACACCATCTCGGAGGGGTGCATCATGTCCATTGGTTCCTCTCCGATGATGCGTGAGTAGTTGTTTGTAGACCTACAGGTCTGTAGTTAGTAGCTAGATGGCTTCCTCTCTCTCTCTCTTGATTATCAATACAATGGTCTCCTGGAGATGCATGTGATGTAAGGCTTTTTGCTGTGTGTTTGTTGGGATCCGATGAATTCTGAGTCTATGATCAGATCTATGTTTGTTTCCATGAAAGTTATTTGAGCCTTCTTTGATCTCTTATATGAGTGATTGATTATAGCCTCGTATTTCTTCTCCGATATTTGGGTTTGTTTGGCCAACTTGATCTATTTATCTTGCAACGGGAAGAGGTGCTTTGTGATGGGTTTGATCTTACGGTGCTTGATCCCAGTGACAGAAAGGGAAATGACATGTATGTATCGTTGCTATTAAGGATAACAAGATGGGGTTTATTTCTACATAAATAGATCTTGTCTACATCATGTCAACGTTCTTATTGCATTACTCCGTTTCTCCATGAACTTAATACACTAGATGCATGATGGATAGCGGTCGATGTGTGGAGTAATAGTAGTAGATGCAGGCAGGAGTTGGTCTACTAATCTTGGACGTGATGCCTATATAATGATCATTGCCTGGATGTCATCATGATTATTTGAAGTTCTATCAATTTCCCAACAGTAATTGTTTTCCCATCGTTTTCTATTTTTCTAGAGAGAAGCCACTAGCAGCGGACGCTATGGGGGGCGTCTGGGTGCTGCAGCAAGGGCGTGCTTGAGATTTGGAAGAGAAGGAGAAGAGGAAGGTGCAGGGAGATCGAGGGGAGCATGTGAGGGCATTTCAGCCATGCCCCTCCCTCTGTTTTATAACCACGACAGGATGTGGGGAAGTGGGATCAGTTGTGCCCACGATTCCACTTCCCCGCATTGTGTGGGCATGTTTTTCCCCACGACTTAACTACATGGAGCGCGCCGAGGGCACGGCGTGGCGGGGCCCAACCCACTGTTGTGTCACATCTCGCATGTGGCCTGACAGGGCCTCGTCGGCCGCTGTTCACAACGTGGCACTTCACTGAGCCATGGGAGGCGTGTCCTTCCCCTTCAAGACTCGGCTGGTGTTTCAGTTTCCTGTCCAGGATGGTAGGCTGCGATCCGGCTTACAAAAGCTGGCACACAGTGGGTGTTGCCGGGACCCGGCGGCCGCAAGCTCCACCAACCCAATTGCCTCCTCAGGGGGGTAAAACTACGAGGGCCCTCCTGCTTGGATCCGGCGCACCTTCACAGCTTCGGGGACTACTTTTGGTTGGATGGCCCCTGGGCAGGCAACGAAACCTGGATCCTTTTCAAAAACATCGGGGCTGGCGAAGCCCCTAGTCGGCTGCCCAGTGTGACCCGGCCAGCTGGCTAGCGCTTGTCGTCCGTCCACGAGAAGTCAACCCCCAGCAACAAATAGACGTGGCTATAGTGCGCCCTCCTTTGCACCGGCCCCAGCGGGCGCGGCAGCAACACTCCCCATGTCCTCGCCCAGGGCGGGCCATGTCTTGGAGGCTCGGTCCTATAGTAGGGCGGTGTTGACTGTCCCATGACACCCAGCAAGGTGTGCCACAGTACCCAGTAGCCAGTCGTACATGCGCAAGGCGGCCCTGGTATGGCCCGCACCCAGCGGACCCGGCAAGACCCGCACCCGGCGAACCCGATGACCCCCACTGCCCGCTCCCAAACGCTGACACCAGGGCCCCGTGCCCATGTAATATTCCCATTATAACCCTGGGGGGTCGGCCTATAACACCCCCCAGGAGGCCTCCATGCACAGGGCGATCATCAGTAGAACACATACACACACACACACACATCAACCCACATAGAGGAGGCAGCGCATGAACTGGCATGTCTTTCTTCCTCCCCAAAACAGCTCTAGGGGCAAACATGTATCCACTTCATATAAACCACATTCAGCGGGACTAGGGGTGTTATCTCTCCGGAGAGCCCCGAACCTGGGTACGTCTTGTATCCCACACTCGCGCGTACCAACCTCGCCTTTGGAGCCTACCGGTGCCCTTGTGTCTGTCCCCCTCTTTAGCCATCCTATGGCATCTGCCATGAGATCTCCATGACACATACGTACTTATGGTTGTAACTATTACGGAGCACTCATGAATACTAACAGGTTCATTAAGGTAAACCCAATCCTAGCATTAAGATATATTGGTCCCCCTTCATCCCATATGCATCAATTCCTATGGTGTGGAGAGGTATTCATTCACTCCAGCTACCGCATGCATAGTCCTATCAACATGCTACTAACCCTAAGGTGTGATTCTTCATATTCTTGTGCATGCTCATATGCTAGGCATGTAAGGACATCAACATAACAATCATGCAACTCAAACTGACCATAGCAATTCACCAACTAACCCATAGGACAAAAAAGATCTACTCACACATGACAACGATGAAACAAATCATTGGATAATATTTCATAGCATTAAAAACCATATTCAAGAGAGGGATTATAGTGGGTTATGGGAGAGTGGACCAACATATAGAGTGGGAGGAAGGTGATGTATATGTTGATGGAGACGAGGCGGTGATGATGGTTCCCTGGCGTCACTCCGTCACCACCAGAAGAGAGGGGGAGAGAGGCATCCATCCTTCTTCTTCTTCCTTGGACTTCTCCCTATATGGGAGAAGGTTTCTCCCTCTGGTCCAGGGTATTCTTGGACTCCCGGGGGCGAGAGTCACCCTTGAGATTGGATCTTGGAACTTTCTGTTTATCTCTCTGCTTTGAAATTTAGGAGGTTTCATTGTTTTATCAACCCACAGTGATCCATAAGTCAGAAAATTTTGAAAAGAGATTCCAAAGCTTCTGGGGTAAGCTACCCTCCAAAGACAACCCCAATAGGTCTCTACCGATCCCATATGGGCCCACCACGCCCCTAGGAGGGGGGGCAGATGGTGCAACCGCATGGAGTCACGGGAGCTCCCCTCCATGTGGGTCTAGGTCCCTTGTGTCACTTATTTAAGAATAAATCCTCGTAAATGCCTGTGTATTTTTTAGCTCCACATCTATGGATTTTTTAGAAAACCAACAACATGCAGAAAGCAGCACCTGCCTCTAGGCACCGAATTAATTGGTTTGTCCAGTAAAACAATATAAATTTCTATAAAAAAATCTAAAAGTGGTATGATAATAGAATGAAGCAATCAAAAATTATAGATACATTTGGACACATTACCATCCCCAAGCTTAATCCATACTCGTCCTCAAGTAGGTTGATGATAAAACAAAGATATTTTTTATGTTGAGTGCTACCTTACATAATCATCATCAAATGATAAAAGTGATTCAACAATTGTTTATAGTTTGACATTAAACAAGTAATAAAAGAGCATATAGATAAACAAACCATTGCCTTCCAAGAATAAAAGATGTTAAAATACATGTTTCCATACAAAAAGCAAAAGCAAGCAGGTGTATCATAGAAAAATAGTACGATCGGTCTTCATCAAATAATGACAATCAAATCATGAACAAGCTCAGGCGCAAGACCAAGTACTTGAGCTACACTCGCCCCGAGTCAACTACTAAACCCCCACACAATACTTGAACGTGAGATGCGACCTTAGCACTTAGATGGAAAATAGAATAATGATGGAGGTTTTAAAATAAGTCAAAAATAAAGAAAGTCTCACACCAATACAGCTAGCTGTTAGGCAATGGAGAGGCCTTACAGTCGATATTGATGCGAGGAGTAGGGATTGCCATGCAACGGATACACTAGATCTACGAATGTATGAAATCCCACCAAGCGAACCAATGGGTTGTGCATCTAACTTGCTTGCTCACGAAGACCTGAAACATTTTGAGGAAGCTCATCATTGGAATATGCAAGCCAACTTCTATAATGTAAATATCCCCACTAGTATAATGATGAAACATACGAAAACTCCCTATATGAAATACATGGTACTACTATAAGCATAAATGTGTATAAATTATATTAGTGTGCCCCCTCTCTCTTTATTCTCTCTCTTTTTTATATCTTTGGCTCATTTTTTCTTTTGCCTCTTTGGCTCTTCTTTATATCCTCACAGGTAAGGGCTTCATACTTTATCTTAATGAACTTGTTAGTACTGGCGGATGCTTGATAAAGACGATGAGGTGATGATGGCTCCCCCGACAGCACTCCGGCACCGCCGGAAGAGAAGAGGAGAGAGCACCCCTCCTTATTCTTCTTTGGCCTTCTCCCTAGATGAGAGAAGGCTTCTCCCTCTGGTCCATGGTGTTCTTGGCCTCCCGGGGGTGAGAGGCACCCCTAAGATTGGATCTTGGAACTTTCTATCTGTCTCTCCACGTTGAAATCTAGGAGGTTTCACCATTTTATCGACCTACAAAGATTTGAAAGTCAGAAAAATCTGAAATTTTTATGGTGGTTCCACTACTCTTGGGGCAAGCTACCCTCCAAAGGGCAATCCCAACTGACCTACACCGCTCCTAGGGGTCCATCACGCCCCTAGGAGGGTTAGGGTTTAGGGTGGTTGCTGGGGCAACCATCTGGAGCACTGGAGCTCCTCTTTAGGTGGGCCCAGGTCCCTTGGGTCTCTTATTTTCCAAAATAAATCCTTGTAAATCCCCATTTAGCTTTGCAAAAATGAATTTTCTGGAAAATCAAAAACATGCAGAAATAATAACTGGCTCTAGGCACTGAATAGGTTAGTCCAAAAATTATAATATAAATTGTTATCAAAAGTATCTAAAAGTGGTATGGTAATAGCATGAAACAATAAAAAATACGTTTGAGACGTATCACCTACCACCCTTGTTCGTCGAACATAGATAGGGGAATAACGGGGACTACATTTAGTTGTGTCCATGGGGAGACCCTTTAAGCGTTGTTGCCTCTATCCAGTAGGGAGGAACACTGGTGGCGTGCATGACATGGAGTTGTGGTAGTATGCACGTATATGTACTTGGCTCCACCCACACATACAAACATATAAAGTGGATTAGTTATCTAAACTCAGAATTGTGCATTTGCATAATTAAGTAATGTACACACTAGTGGTCAATCCGAACCTACTGAGAACGTCTTATATAACTATACTGCATATTTCATTGCTTTCATTACTTTCTTATTCTTTACTTTAGTTATTGCTCATGAAGGAAAAATGTCCTAGAGGCAATAATAAAGTTGTTATTTTACATTTCCGTATATCATGATAAATGTTTATTATTCACGCTAGAATTGTATTAATCGGAAACTTGATACACATGTGGATACATAGGCAAACCACTGTGTCCCTAGTAAGCCTCTACTAGACTAGCTCGTTAATCAGAGATGGTTAAGTTTCCTAACAATAGACATGTGTTGTCATTTGATAAATGGGACCACATCATTAGGAGAATGATGTGATGGAAAAGATCCATCTGTTATCTTAGCATAATGATCGTTCAATTTTATTGCTATAGCTTTCTTCATGTCATATACATATACCTTTGACTATGAGATTATGCAACTCCTGGATACCAGAGGAATGAATTGTGTGCTATCAAACGTCACAAAGTAACTGGGTGATTATAAATATGCTCTACATGTATCTCTGAAGGTGTTTGTTGGGTTGGCATAGATCGAGATTAGGATTTGTCACTCCGAGTATCGGAGAGGTATCTCTGGGCCCTCTCAGTAATGCACATCATAAGAAGCCTTGAAAGCAAAGTGACTAATGAGTTAGTTGCAGGATGATGTATTACATAACGAGTAAATAGACTTGCCGGTAATGAGATTGAGCTAGGTATGAAGATACCGACGATCGAGTCTCGGGCAAGTAACATACCAATGACAAAGGGAATAATGTATGTTGTCATAACGGTTCGACCGATAAAGATCTTCGTAGAATATGTGGGAGCCAATATGAGCATCCAAGTTCCACTATTGGTTATTGACCGGAGAGGTGTCTCGGTCATGTCAACATAGTTCTCGAACCCGTAGGGTCCACACACTTAACGTTCGATGATGATTTTGTATTATATGAGTTATGTGATTTGGTGACCGAATGTTGTTTGGAGTCTCAGATGAGATCACAGACATGACGAGGAGTCTCAAAATGATAGATAGGTAAAGATTTATATATAGGATGATGGTATTCGGACACTGGAAGTGTTCCGAGAAGCACCGGGTACTTATCGGGTCACCGGAAGGGTTTCCGGGCACCCCCAACAAAAGATATGGGCCATATGGGCCAAGAGGGGAAACACACCAGCCGCAAAGGGGCTGGTGCGCCCCCTCCCCCATATGGGCTGGCCAAATTGGATAAGGAAAGGGGAAGGAGGAAAGGAAAAATGGAATAGGATTCCCCCTCCCCCCCCCCCTTCCCTTCCTACTTCGAATAGAAATAGCAAAGGGGGGACACCGAATTGGGAGGTGCCCAAGTAGGATTCCTCCGACTTGGGGCGACCCCTTGGCTGCCTCTCCTCCCCTCCAACCTATATATAAGAATTGGGGGCACCACTAGAACACACACCAACAATTGTTAGCCGTGTGCGCCGCCCCCCTCCACAGTTTACGCCTCCGGTCATATCTTCGTAGTGCTTAGGCAAAGCCCTGCATGGATCACTTCACCATCACCATCACCACGCCGTCATGCTGACGGAACTCTCCCTCGACACTTTTCTAGATCAAGAGTTCGAGGGACGTCATCGAGCTGAACGTGTGCAGAACTCGGAGGTGCCATACATTCCATACTTCATCGGTCGGATCTAGAAGAAGTTCGACCACATCAACCAAATTATCAAACGCTTCCGCTTTTGGTCCACGAGGGTATGTGGACACACTCTCCCCCTCTCGTTACTATGCATCTCCTATATAGATCTTGCATGGACGTAGGAATTTTTTTGAAATTGCGTGATACGTTTCCCAACAGTGGCATCCGAGCCAGGTCTATGTGTAGATGATATGCATGAGTAGAACACAAAGAGTTGTGGGCGGTGATTGTCATACTGCTTACCACCAATGTCTTGTTTTGATTCGGCGATATTGTTGGATGAAGCAGCCTGGACCAACCTTACATGACCACGTTCATGAGACCGGTTCCACTGACTGACATGCAACTAGTTTTGCATAAAGGTGGCTGGCGGATGTCTGTTTCTCCAACTTTAGTTGAATCGAATTTGACTATAACCGGACCTTATTGAAGGTTAAAACAGCAAACTTGATAAATCGCCGTTGTGGTTTTGATGCGTAGGTAAGAACGATTCTTACTATAAGCCCGTAGCAGCCACGTAAACCTTGCAACAACAAAGTAGAGGACGTTTAACTTGTTTTCTCAGGGCATGTTGTGATGTGGTATGGTCAAGACATGATATGATATACATTGTTGTATGAGATGATCATGTTTTTTAAAAGTTATCGGCAACTGGCAGGAGCCTTATGGTTGTCGCTTTATTGTATGAAATACAAATGCCAGGTAATTGCTTTACTTTATCACTATGCGTTAGCGATAGTTGTAGAAGCAATAGTTGGCGAGACGACCATGACGCTACGATGGAGAACAAGGTGTTAAGTCGGTGACGATGGAGATCATAACGGTGCTTTGAAGATGGAGATCAAAAGCACAAGATGATGATGGCCATATCATGTCACATATTTTTATTGCATGTGATGTTTATCTTTTTGCGCATCTTATTTTTCTTAGTATGGAGGTACCATTATAAGATGATCCCTTAACTAAATTTCAAGGTATAAGTGTTCTCTCTGAGTATGCACCATTGCGAAAGTTCTTTGTGCTGAGACACCACGTGATGATCGAGTGTGATAGGCTCTATGTTCACATACAACGGGTGCAAGACACTTTTGCACATGCGGAATACTCAGATTAAACTTGACGAGCCTAGCATGTACAGACATGGCCTCGAAACACTGGAGACCGAAAGGTCGAACGTGAATCATATAGTAGATATGATCAACATAGAGATGTTCACCATTGAAGACTACTCCATCTCACATGATGATCGGACATGGTTTAGTTGATTTGGATCATGTGATCATTTAGATGACTCGAGGGATGTCTATCTAAGTGGGAGTTCTTAAGTAATTTAATTAATTGAACATTAATTTATCATGAACTTAGTCCTGATAGTATTTGCAAATTATGTTGTAGATCAATAGCTCGCGTTGTAGCTCCCCTATGTTTTTTATATGTTCCTAGAGAAAAATAAGTTGAAAGATGATAGTAGGAATGATGCGGACTAGGTCCGTAATCTCAGGATTATCCTCATTGTTGCACAAAAAAATTATGTCCTTGATGCACCGCTAGGTGACAGACCTATTGCACGAGCATATGTAGACGTTCCGAACGTTTGACAAGCTCGATATGATGACTACTTGATAGTTTAGTGTGCCATGCTTTACGGCTTAGAATCGGTACTTCAAAAATGTTTTGAACACCACGGAGCATATGAGATGTTCCAAGAGTTGGAATTGGTATTTCAGACTCATGCCCGAGTCAAGAGGTATGAGACCTCTGACAAGTACTTTGCCTACAAAATGGAGGAGAATAGCTCAACCAGTGAGCATGTGCTCAGAATGTCTGAGTACTACAATCACTTGAATCAAGTGGGAGTTAATATTCCAGATAAGATAGTGATTGATAGAGTTCTCTAGTCACTATCACCAAATTACAGGAACTTTGTGATGAACTATAATATGCAAGGGATGACAAAAACGATTCCCGAGCTCTTCGTGATGCTGAAATTGACGAAGGTAGAAATCAAGAAAGAGCATCAATTTTTGATGGTTAACAAGACCACTAGTTTCAAGAAGAGGGAAAAGGGAAAGAAAGGGAATTTCAAGAATGACAAGCAAGTTGCCACTCCCATGAAGAAGCCCAAAGCTAGACCTAAGCCTAAAACTGAGTGCTTCTACTGCAAAGGGAATGGTCACCAGAAGCAAAACTACCCCAAATACTTGGCGAATAAGAAGGATGGCAAAGTGAACAAAGGTATATTTGATGTACATGTTATTAATGTGTACTTTACTAGTGTTCATATTAACCCCAGGGTATTTGATACCGCTTTGGTTGCTAAGATTAGTAACTCGAAACAGGAGTTGCAAAATGAACAAAGACTAGTTAAGGGCAAGGTGATGATGTGTGTTGGAAGTGATTCCAAGGTTGATAAGATCACCATCACACACTCCCTCTACCTTCGGGATTAGTGTTGGACCTAAATAAATGTTATTTGGTGTTTGCGTTGAGCATGAATATGATTAGATCTTGTTTATTGCGATACGGTTATTCATTTAAGTCAGAGAATAATTATTGATCTATTTACATGAATAAAACCTTCTATGGTCATACACCCAATGTAAATGGTTTATTGAATCTCGATCGTGGTGATACACATATTCATAATATTGATGCCAAAAGATGCAAAGTTGATAGTGATAGTGCAACTTATTTGTGGCACTGCCGTTTGGGTCATATCGGTGTAAAGCACATGAAGAAACTCCATGTAGATGAACTTTTGGAATCACTTGATTATGAATCATTTGATAATTGCGAACCGTGCCTTATGGGCAAGATGACTAAAACTTCGTTCTCTGGAACAATGGAACGAACTAATGACTTATTGGAAATAATACATACCGATGTATGTGGTCCGGTGAGTGTTGAGGCTCGTGGCGGGTATCATTATTTCTGACCTTCACAGATGATTTAAGAAGATATGGGTATATCTACTTAATGAAACACAAGTCTGAAACATTTGAAAAGTTCAAAGAATTTCAGAGTGAAGTGGAGAATCATCATAACAAGAAAATAAATTTTCTATGATCTGATCGTGGAGGTGAATATTTGAGTTACGAGTTTGGCCTTCATTTAAAACAATATGGAATAGTTTCACAACTCACGCCACCTTGAACACCATGGCGTAATGGTGTGTCTGAATGTCGTGACCGTACTTTATTAGATATGGTGCGATCTATGATGTCTCTTACCAATTTACCACTATCATTTTGGGGTTATGCATTAGAGACAGCTGCATTCACTTTAAAAAGGGCACTGTTTAAATCCATTGAGATGACACCGTATGAACTGTGTTTTGGCAAGAAACCTAAGCTGTCGTTTCTTAAAGTTTGGGGTTGCGATGCTTATGTGAAAAAGCCTCAACCTGATAAGCTCGAACCAAAAT
Source organism: Triticum aestivum (assembly GCF_018294505.1). NCBI lineage: Eukaryota > Viridiplantae > Streptophyta > Magnoliopsida > Poales > Poaceae > Triticum > Triticum aestivum. The sequence goes on along the minus strand of NC_057807.1, from coordinate 52,973,318 downwards.
CGGAGAAGTGCATCTTCATTGGATATCCAAAATAAACTGTTGGGTACACCTTCTATCACAGATCCGAAGGCAAGATCTTTGTTGCTAAGAATGGATCCTTTCTAGAGAAGGAGTTTCTCTTGAAAGAAGTGAGTGGAAGGAAAGTATAACTTGATAGGTAATTGTACCTTCTCTCGATTTGGAAAGTAGCACATCAGTGAAATCTGTTCCCGTGATGCCTACACCAACTAGAGAGGAAGCTAATGATGATGATCATGAAACTTTAGATCGAGTTACTACCAAACCTCGTAGGTCAACCAGAGCACGTTCCGCAATAGAGGCTATTGTTAAAAGATCCTCGATTCCTAACAAAATCGATGTAGTAGTGGCTTGATGGAATCCCAGAGTCTTTAGTTGATCCAGTATATGGGATGTATATCCCGGCTCTCAAACCCAACCTGTGGTGGATCCCGGGGGACAAAGCAAAGTCAAAGCGCTTGATCCTTTGCCCCATACTTTGAGACCTTCCTCCCCACCGATCAAGCAGCAATGCAGCTCCAGAGTGGTACTGTAATCCTATCCTGGAAGTCCTGTTACTAGACCATCACAAACCTACGAACTATGAGGAAGCGATGATGGGCCCAGATTCCGATAAATGGCTTGAGGCCATGAAATCTGAGATAGGATCCATATATAAGAACAAAGTGTGGACTTTGGTGGACTTGCCCAATGATCGTCAAACCATTGAGAATTAATGGATCTTCAAGAGGAAGATGGACGCTGATGGTAGTGCTACTATCTACAAAGCTCGAATTGTCGCAAAAGGTTTTTGACAAGTTCAAGGTGTTAACTACGATGAGATTTTCTCACTCGTATCGATGCTTAAAGTCTGCCTGAATCATGTTAGCAATTGCCACATTTTATGGAATCTGGCAAATGGATGTCAAAACTGCATTCCTTAATGGATTTATTAAAGAAGAGTTGTATATGATGCAACCAGAAGGTTTTCTCAATCCTAAAGGTGCTAACAAAGTGTGCAAGCTCCAGCAATCCATCTATGGACTGGTGCAAGCATCTCGGAGTTGGAATATACGCTTTGATAAGTTGATCAAAGCATATAGTTTTATACAAACTTGCGGTGAAGCCTATATTTACAAAAAGAGTCAGTGGGAGCACTACAGCCTTTCTGATAAGTATATGTGAATGACATATTATTGATCAGAAATGATGCAGAATTTTCTGGAAAGCATAAAGGAGTGTTTGAAAGAAGTTTTTCAAAGAAATACCTCGGTGAAGCTACTTACATATTGGGCATCAAGATCTATAAAGATATACCAAGATGCTTGATAAGACTTTCGATGAGTACATACCTTGATAAGATTTTGAAGGAGTTCAAAATGGATCAGTCAAAGAAGGATTTCTTGCCTGAGTTGTAAGGTATGAAGTTGAGTTATACTCAAAATCTGACCAGGGCAGAAGATAGAGAGAGAATTAAAGTCATTATCTATGCCTCAGCCATAGGTTCTATAAAGTATGACATGCTGTATACCAGACCTATTGTGTACCTTGCCATGAGTTTGGCAAAGGGTGTAGTAGTGATCCAGGAGTAGATCACTGGACAGTGGTCAAAATTATCCTTAGAGGACTAAGGAAATATTTCTCGGTTATGGAGGTGATAAAGAGTTCATCATAAAGAGTTACGTCGATGCAAGCTTTAACACCGATCTGGATGACTCTGAGTCTCAATCTGGATACATATTGAAAGTGGGAGCAATTATCTAGAGTAGCTCCACGTAGAGCATTGTAGACATAGAAATTTGCAAAATACATATGGATCTGAATGTGACAGGCCTGTTAACTAAACTTCTCTCACAAGAAAAACATGATCACTCCTTAGTACCCTTTGGGTGTTGGTCACATGGCGATGTGAACTATAGGCGTTAATCACATGGTGATGTGAACTATTGGTGTTAAATCACATGGCGATGTGAACTAGATTATTAATTCTAGTGCAAGTGGGAGACTAAAGGAAATATGCCCTAGAGGCAATAATAAAATTGTTATTTTATATTTCCTTATATCATGATAAATGTTTATTATTCATGCTAGAATTGTATTAATCGGAAACTTGATACATATGTGGATACATAGACAAAACACTGTGTCCCTAGTAAGCCTCTAGTAGACTAGCTCGTTAATCAAAGATGGTTAAGTTTCCTAACCATGGATATGTGTTGTCATATGATGAACGGGATCACATCATTAGGAGAATGATGTGATGGACAAGACCCATATGTTAGCTTAGCATAATGATCGTTCAGTTTTATTGCTATACCTTTCTTCATGTCATATACATATTACTTTGACTATGAGATTATGCAACTCTCGAATACTAGAGGAATGCCTTGTGTGCTATCAAGCGTCACAATGTAACTGGGTGATTATAAAGATGCTCTACAGGTATCTCCGAAGGTGTTTGTTGGGTTGGCATAGATCGACATTAGGATTTGTCACTCCGAGTATCGGAGAGATATCTCTGGGCCCTCTCGGTAATGCACATCATAAGAAGCCTTGCAAGCAAAGTGACTAATGAGTTAGTTGCAGGATGATGTATTACGGAACGAGTAAAGAGACTTGCCGGTAACGAGATTGAACTAGGTACGAAGATACCAACAATCAAATCTCGGGCAAGTAACATATCGATGACAAAGGGAATAACATATGTTGTCATAATGGTTTGACATAAAGATCTTCATAGAACATGTGGGAGCCAATATGAGCATACAGGTTCCGCTATTGTTTATTGACTGGAGAGGTGTCTCGGTCATGCCTACATAGTTCTCGAACCCGTAGGGTCCGCACGCTTAACGTTCGATGACGATTTTGTATTATATGAGTTATGTGATTTGGTGACCCAATGTTGTTCGGAGTCCCGGATGAGATCACGGACATGACGATGAGTCATGAAATGGTCGAGAGGCACGGCTAGAAACAATTATGTGTCCTCTAGTCCCCCCCCCCATATATAAAGGAGGGAGGGAGAGAGGCCGGCCCTAGGCGCGCCCCAAGTGGGAGGAGTCCCACTTGGGCTCCTAGTAGGATTCAGCCCCCCTTCCTTTTATCGGAGGGGGAAAGGGGGAAGGAGTGGGAGAAGGAGAAGGAAAGGGGGGCGCAGCCTCCTCCCCTAGTCCAATTCAGACTCCTCACTTGGGGGGGGGGGGCACGGCACACCTATGTCGGCTGGTTTGCCTCCCTCCTATGGCCCATATGGCCCATATCTTTCCCCGGGGGGTTCCACTAACCGCTCCGGTACTCCGATATGTACCCGACACATTCCGGAACCCTTCGGGTGTGTGAATACTACCTTACAATATATCAATCTTTACCTCTCAACCATTTTGAGACTCCTCGTCATGTCTGTGATCTCATCCGGGACTCTGAGCAACCTTCGGTCACCAAAACACATAACTCATATAATACATATCTCATCGAACGTTAAGCATGCGGACCCTACAAGTTCGAGTACTATGTAGACATGACCGAGACACCTCTCCCGTAAATAACCAATTATGGAACCTAAATGCTCATATTGGTTCACACATTTTCTACAAAGATCTTTATTGGTCGAACCGCAATGTCAACATACGTTATTCCCTTCGTCATCGGTGTGTTACTTGCCCGAGATTTGATCATCGGTATCTTCATACCTAGTTCAATCTCGTTACCTGTAAGTCTCTTTACTCATTCTGTAATGCATCATCCTGTAACTAACTCATTAGTCACATTGCTTGCAAGGCTTCATATGATGTGCATTACTGAGAGGGCCTAGAGATACCTCTCCGATACTCGGAGTGACTAATCCTAATCTCGATCTATGCCAACCCAACAAACACCTTCGGAGATACCTGTAGATCATCTTTATAATCACCCAGTTACGTTGTGACATTTTACAGCACTCAAGGCATTCCTCCGGTGTCCGGGAGTTGCATAATCTCATAGTCGGAGGAATATATAGTTGACATGAAGAAAGCAGTAGCAATAAAACTGAATGATCATTATGCTAAGCTAACAGAAGGGTCTTGTCCATCACATCATTCTACTAGTGATGTGATCCCGTTCATCAAATGACAACACATGTCCATGGCTAGGAAACTTAATCATCTTTGATCAATGAGCTAGTCAAGTAGATGCATACTAGGGACATGGTGTTTTGTGTATGTATTCACACATGTATCAAGTTTCCAGTTAATACAATTCTAGCATGAATAATAAACATTTATCATGAATAAGGAAATATAAAATAACAAATTTATTATTGCCTCTAGGGCATATTTCCTTCAGTCTCCCTCTTGCACTAGAGTCAATAATCTATATTACATTGTAATGAATCTAACACCCATGGAGTCTTGGTATTGATCATGTTTTGCTCGTGGAAGAGGCTTAGTCAATGGGTCTGCCACATTCAGACCTGTATGTATTTTGCAAATCTCTATGTCTCCCTCCTTGACCAAATCTCAGATGGAGTTGGAGCGTCTCTTGATGTGTATGGTCCTTTTGTGAAATCTGGATTCCTTCGCCAAGGCTATTGCTCCAGTATTGTCACAAAATATTTTCATTGGACCCGATGTACTAGGTATTACACCTAGATCGGATATGAACTCCTTCATCCAGACTCCTTCATTTGTTGCTTCCGAAGCAGCTATGTACTCCGCTTCACACGTAGATCCCACCACGACGCTCTGCTTGGAACTGCACCAACTGACAGCTCCACCATTCAATAAAAATACGTATCCGGATTGTGACTTAGAGTCATCCGGATCAGTGTCAAATCTAACATCGACATAACCACTTACGACAAGCTCTTTGTCACCTCCATAAACGAGAAACATATCCCTAGTCCTTTTCAGGTACTCCAGGATGTTCTTGACTGTTGCCCAGTGATCCACTCCTAGATTACTTTGGTACCTCCCTGCTAAAATTATAGCAAGGCACACATCAAGTTTGGTACACAGCATAGCATACATGATAGAACCTATGGCTGAGGCATAGGGAATCTCTTTCATTTTCTCTCTATCTTCTGCAATGGTCGGACATTGAGTCTGACTCAACTTCGCACCTAGTAACACAGGCAAGAACCCTTTGTTTGACTGGTCCATTTTGAACTTTTTCATAAACTTCATCAAGGTAGGTGCTTTATGAAAGTCCTATCAAGCGTCTTGATCTATCTCTATAGATCTTGATGCCCAATATATAAGCAGCTTCACCTAGGTCTTTCATAGAAAAACTTTTATTCAAGTATCCTTTTATGCTATCCAGAAATTCTACATCATTGCCAATCAACAATATGTCTTCCACATATAATATTAGAAATGCTATAGAGCTCCCACTCACTTTCTTGTAAATACAGGCTTCTCCAAAAGTCTGTATAAAACCATATGCTTTGATCACCTCATCAAAGCAGATATTCCAACTCCGAGATGCTTGCACCAGTCCATAAATGGATCGCTGGAGCTTGCACACTTTGTTAGAACATTTAGGATCGACAAAACCTTCTGGTAGCATCATATACAACCCTTCTTTAAGAAATCCATTAAGGAATGCAATTTTGACATCCATTTGCCAGATTTCATAATCATAAAATGCGGCAATTGCTAACATGATTCGGACAGACTTAAGCATCGCTACGAGTGAGAAAGTCTCATCGTAGTCAACTCCTTGAACTTGTCGAAAACCTTTTGCGACAAGTCGAGCTCTATAGACAGTAACATTACCATCAGCGTCAGTCTTCTTCTTGAAGATCCATTTAGTCTCTATGGGTTGCCGGTCATCGGGCAAATCCACCAAAGTCCACACTTTGTTCTCATACACGAATCCTATCTCAGATTTCATGGCCTCAAGCCAGTTATCTGAATCTAGGCTCATCATAGCTTCTTCATAGTTCGTAGGTTCTTCATGGTCAAGTAACATTACTTCCAGAACAGGATTACCATACCACTCAGGTGCGGACCGTGCTCTGCTTGACCTACGAGGTTCTATAGCAACTTGATCTGAAGTTTCATGATCATTATCATTAGCTTATTCTCCAGTTGGTGTAGGCATCACGGGAACGGATTTCTCGGATGCGCTACTTTCCAAATTGAGAGAAGGTACAATTACCTCATCAAGTTCTACTTTCCTCCCACTCACTTCTTTCGAGAGAAACTCCTTCTCTAGAAAGGTTCCATTCTTGGCAACAAAGATCTTGCCTTCAGATCTGTGGTAGAAGGTGTACCAATTGTTTCCTTAGGGTATCCTATGAAGACGCACTTCTCCGATTTGGGTTCGAGCTTATCAGGCTCAAGCCTTTTGACATAAGCATCGCATCCCCAAACTTTAAGAAATGACAGCTTAGGTTTGTTGCCAAACCACAGTTCATACGGTGTCGTCTCAACGGATTTTGACAATGACATGTTTAACATGAATGCAGTTGTCTCTAATGCATAACCCCAAAACAATAGTGGTCAATCGGTAAGAGACATCATAGATCGCACCATATCTAATAAAGTGCAGTTATGATGTTCAGACACACCATTACGATGTGGTGTTCCCGGTGGCGTGAGTTGTGAAACTATTCCACATTGTTTTAAATGAAGGCCAAACTCGTAACTCAAATATTCACCTCCACGATCAGATCATAGAAAATTTATTTTCTTGTTATGATGATTCTCCACTTCACTCTGAAATTCTTTGAACTTTTCAAATGTTTCAGACTTGTGTTTCATTAAGTAGATATACCCATATCTTCTTAAATCATCTGTGAAGGTCAGAAATAACGATACCCGCCACGAGCCTCAACACTCACCGGACCACATACATCGGTATGTATTATTTCCAATAAGTCATTAGTTCGTTCCATTGTTCCAGAGAACGAAGTTTTAGTCATCTTGCCCATAAGGCACGGTTCGCAATTATCAAATGATTCATAATCAAGTGATTCCAAAAGTCCATCTGCATGGAGTTTCTTCATGCGCTTTACACCGATATGACCCAAACGGCAGTGCCACAAATAAGTTGCACTATCACTATCAACTTTGCATCTTTTGTCAATATTATGAATATGTTATCACCACGATCGAGATTCAACAGAAATAGACCACTCTTCAAGGGTGTATGACCATAAAAGATATTATTCATATAAATAGAACAAGCACTATTCTTTGACTTAAATGAATAACCGTCTCGCAGTAAACAAGTTCAGATATAATGTTCATGCTCAACGCTGGCACCAAATAACAATTATTCAGGTCTAAAACTAATCCCGAAGGTATGTAGAGTTAGCGTGCCGACGGAGATCACATCGACCTTGGAACCATTCCCGATGTGCATTGTCACCTCATCCATAGCCAATCTTTGTTTAATCCGTAGTTCCTGTTTCGAGTTACAAATATGAGTAACCGAACCGGTATCAAATACCCGGGCACTACTACGAGAATTTGTAAGGTACACATCAATAACATGTATATCAAATATACCTTCGTTCACTTTGTCATCCTTCTTATCCGCCAAATACTTGGGGCAGTTCCGCTTCCAGTGACCAGTCCCTTTGCAGTAGAAGCACTCAGTTTCAAGCCTGGGTCCGGTTTTGGGTTTCTTCTCGGGAGTGACAACTTGCTTGCCATTATTTCTGAAGTTCCCCTTCTTACCCTTGCCCTTCTTCTTGAAACTAGTGGTCTTGTTAACCATCAACACTTGATGCTCCTTGATTTCTACGTCCGTAGCCTTTGGCATTGCGAAGAGCTCGGGAATAGTCTTTTCCATCCCTTGCATATTGTAGTTCATCACGAAGCCTTTGTAGCTTGGTGGCAGTGATTGAAGAACTTTGGCAATGACACAATCATCTGGAAGATTAACTCCTAGCTGAGTCAAGCGATTATGGTACCCAGACATTCTGAGTATGTGCTCACTAACAGAACTCGTTCTCCTCCATTTTGCAGCTATAGAACTTGTTGGAGACTTCATATCTCTCAACTCGGGCATTTGATTGAAATATTAACTTCAACTTCTGAAACATCTCATATGGTCCATGACGTTCAAAATGTCTTTGAAGTCTCGATTCTAAGCCGTAAAGCATGACACATTGAACTAACGAGTAGTCATCAACACGCGACTGCCAGGCATTCACAATGTCTGCAGTTGTTGGGGCGGGTGGTACACCTAGTGGTGCATCAAGGACATAATTCTTTTGTGCAACAATGAGGATAATCCTCAAGTTATGCACCCAGTCTGTGTAGTTGCTACCATCATCTTTCAACTTACCTTTCTCTAGGAATGCATTAAAATTCAAGGGAACATAGCACGGGCCATTGATCTACAACATAGATATGCAAAAGCTATCAGGACTAAGTTCATGATAAATTAAGTTCAATTAATCATATTACTTAAGAACTTCCACTTAGATAGACATCCCTCAAGTCATCTAAATGATACGTGATCCAAATCAACTAAACCATGTCCGATCATCACGTGAGATGGAGTAGTCATCAATGGTGAACATCTCTATGTTGATCATATCCACTATATGATTCACGTTCGACCTTTCGGTCTCCAGTGTTCTGTGGCCATGTTTGTACATGCTAGGCTCGTCAAGTTTAACCCGGGTATTCCGCATGTGCAAAATTGACTTGCACCCGCTGTATTTAAACGTAGAGCTTATCACACTCGATCATCACGTGGTGTCTCACCACAAAAAACTTTCACAACGGTGCATACTCGGGGAGAACACTTATACCTTGAAATTTAGTTAAGGGGTCATCTTATAATGCTACCGCCGTACTAAGCAAAATAAGATGCAAAAAGATAAACATCACATGCAATCAAAATATGTGACATGATATGGCCATCATCATCTTGTGCTTTTGATCTTCATCACCAAAGCAACATCATGATCTCCATCGTCACCGGCTTGACACCTCGATCTCCATCGTAGCGTCATCGTCTTGCCAACTATTGCTTCTACGACTATCATTACCGCGTATTGGTAAAGTAAAGCAATTATATGGCGGTTGTATTTCATACAATAAAGCGACAGCCATAAGGCTTCTTCCAGCTGCCGATAACTTTTACAAAACATGATCATCTCATACAATAACGTATATCACAACATGCCCTGCAAAAACAAGTTAGACGTCCTCTACTTTGTTGTTGCAAGTTTTACGTGGCTGCTACGGGCTTCTAGTAAGAACCGTTCTTACCTACGACACAAAAACCACAACGGTGATTTATCAAGTTTGTTGTTTTAACCTTCACAAGGACCGGCCGCGGTCAAATTTGATTCAACTAGAGTTGGAGAAACACACACCCGCCAGCCACCTTTATGCAAAACTAGTTGCATGTCTGTCGGTGGAACCGGTCTCATGAACGTGGTCATATAAGGTTGGTCCGGGCCGCTTCATCCAACAATACCGAGGAAACACACCAGCCACAAAGAGGCTGGTGCCCCCCCCCCCCTTCAATATGGGCTGGCCAAATTGGAGAAGGAAAGGGGAAGCATGAAAGGAAAAATGAATAGGATTCCCCCTTCCCCCTCTTCTCTTCCTACTCCGAATAGGTATAGGAAAGGGGGGAGGGAATTGGGAGGTGCCCAAGTAGGATTCCTCCTACTTGGGGCGCCCCCTTGGCTGCCTTTCCTCCCCTCCAACCTGTATATATGATGGGGGACCACTGCTAGAACACACACCAACAATTGTTAGCCATGTGCGGCGTCCCCCTCCACAGTTTACGCCTCCGGTCATATCTTCGTAGTGCTTAGGCGAAGCCCTGCATGGATCATTTCATCATTACCGTCACCATGTCGTCGTGCTGACGGAACCCTCCCTCGACACTTTGCTGGATCAAGAGTTCGAGGGACGTCATCAAGCTGAATGTGTGCAGAACTCGGAGGTGTCGTACGTTCGGTACTTGATCCGTTTGATCTAGAAGAAGTTCGACTACATCAACCGCGTTATCAAACGCTTCCGCTTTCGGTCTACGAGGGTATGTGGACACACTATCCCATTCTCGTTGCTATGCATCTCCTAGATAGATCTTGCTTGGACGTAGGAATTTTTTTTAAATTGCACGCTACGGTTCCCAGCAACGCGCTCTTGCAGTATTTTCACCTCGTCATTGTTTTTGCTTTGGATCGCAATTAGCTTATAGCTACATTCTGATAAACCTCTATACGAGTTAATTATCATTTTCTAAAGCTCTCTCTTGAATCGATGCTTTTACATCGAAAAGGCTACAACTCAACCATGTGCACTTATAGGACATCAGTTGCACTCCTGCGTGATAGGCTATCGCCCGGTCTTCAATGGCATGGTCTTGCTCGCAAGTGGCACATGTTGGCGTGGAATCTGTGGGCCCCTCTCAAATTCAAGCTGTTCACATGGCCCTCCAGAACCTGTGCTGGACATTGGATAGAATTGTGCACCGGGTCTGCCTCACCAAACATCATGTCCTATGTGTGTAAAGGTAGACGGGACGACCAACACCATTCACATCACACACATCTACCCCCGCGAGGTCAGGTTCAAGGTTCTTTGCAACGGAACGGATACGTTTATTTTTTAAGTGATTCATGGCATCATGGTGTATCGGTTCCTCCCAATCGTCGCCCACCTCTGATGGTGTTTAGGAACTTATAATTCTTGATTGACGACTTTTATAGTGATTGCACAGATTTAAAAAGATCACTCGTATGCGCAGACAAATTAAGGATCAAAGTCAATCCGCGTTGAACGTGTGCGCACAGGTACCATGGACCGATTCGTACCGTGTATCTTTGATCCCTCTTGTCGTCTCATGCATGCGAGAATTCATTTATCCAGAGGCAACTCCGCTTGAATTTCCCGTAGTTTGGCCGCGAATAGAACACACCCCAAAGTCCAGTGACCAAGGTTAAACAACTAACCTGTCACAAATCAGCCAGTCGAGTGAATTACAGAAAACCATCACATTTGGGGTTAGCTTTGCGGAAAACTACCTAGTCCCTAATTATTTGCAAAACGCATCGCGGACTCGGTAAACTTGTTGCAAATAGCACTGATGAGGTGATCTGGACCGTTTGATCACTTTCTGACAAGTGCAGATTGTAAGAGCAAAAAATTTACACCCACACCCCTTGATCTAAAACAGAAAAGCAATCAGCCCCCACCCCTCAGGCAGAGGCGCGCTCGGCGTCGGGTTCATGGCCTCCGCCGCGCTGCTTGGCCGGCGACGCTGGAGCGACGCGCTGGGCGGAGGGCCGGCGACCTCGTCGCAGCCGACAAGCACGCCGGCGACCTCGCCGCAACCGACAAGCACGCCGGCGACCACCGCTGCCCCGCCATCCTCCTCCCATTTTTCTTTCCTTCTCCTCTGGGATGACCCGCACGTCGCCCCTACCTAGCCCAGCCGCTGGCAACCACGGCCATGTCGACGGCATCGGAATCCGTGGCGACCTGTATCCCCTGCTGCTCTCCAAGCACGGCCGAGGCCATGGCCGACCAACCGCCCAGCTCCAACCACGCGGCGGCGCACGGGCCCGACCTGACCGGTATTGTCGAGGAGCTCTTCGCAGGGACCTCCTCCACTGCGCGGCCGTCTGCGCCGAGGAGGTCGGCCTCGCCGGGGAACGCCTCCTCCTCTCCTCTCTCTGCGCGCGTCACGGGTCCGTGCGCGCGACGGCGAGATCCACAGCCATGGCAACCCGCGTCGTCAATCCCGGCCAACGCGGCCTTACCCTCTCGCCTTTCCGGCCGTCGCCGATGGTAGACGAGGCAGCGGTGGAGAAGAAAAGAAAAGGTAGGAGGAAGGAGATGGTAGACAGGGCAGCGGTGGTCGCCGGCGACGAGGTCGTCGGAGTGGCGCAGGGGGTGGGTAGCTCGGGGGTTCTGACTCTCCCGATCCAGACGGGGTCGAAGCAGGGGGCTCTGATTGCTTTTTCTTTTTAGATCCAGGGGTCTGTATGTCAAAACTTTGCCAAGTCAGCTTCTTACAATCTGACCCCACTTGTCAGAAAGTGATCAAAGGGGCCAGATCACCTCATCAGTGCTATTTGCAACAAGTTTACTAAATCTGCGGTGCGTTTTGCAAATAATTAGGAACTAGGTAGTTTTTCGCAAAGCTAATCCCAAATGTGGTGGTTTTCTGCAATTCACTCCAGTCAGTCGCTACTCCCAGTTTGACCACCAGCGTCATCCTTGATGCATACTCCTATATATAAGAGGGTGCAATTAGTGCATCTCAGCACAAGAAAAGTGTGATGGAGAGAGCAAGCGGAGCCATCGTCCTCTTCCTGTTACTCGCTGTCGATTTCGGCATTGCCCAGAACACCACCGGCAAAGCAGATGGATTCCATGTCGGGGTGATCCTCGACCTGGGATCGCCGGTAGGAAAGGTGGCGCGAGCCAGCGTTTTGCTGGCCGTTCAAGACTTCTACGCGGCCCACCGGAACTACAGCACCAAGCTTGTTCTCCACATTAGGGACTCCATGGGCAGTGACATCAAGGCCGCATCAGCAGGTATGTATGTGTGCATGCACTAGGCAGTATGTCACGTTGTCAGGATTCAGAAATATCAAAGGATTTTATTTGCTACTACTCCGTACTTCGTAGATATAAAAATTGGCCTAAGAAAGAGATCGTATCTATAGAGATACTAAGCTCCCTTAAATTGAAGCGTTCTGGTGCTTCAAGGGTTGTGGGGTCACTAAGGCCCCACGCATAAGTGTGTGTTATTTAGTTTTATTTCTTCTTCTCTTTTTTAGTTTTTCTTCATGTTTTAATTCATGAGCACTTATTAAAACTTATCTACTTGAAAAAACATAAAAATATTTTTAAAATATTCAAATTCATTAATATTGATTAAATTTGTGTGGATATTTTTAGAGTCATGGTCATTTAAAGTTTGTGAACATTTTTTAAATTTGAAAACTTTTTATTTTGCGAGCATTTTTTAAGTCATGAATATATTTTAAATTCATGAATGTTTCTAAAATTCATGGTTTTTTAAAGTATAATATTTTTAAAGTTCTTTAAACATCATTTAATTTAACTAACCTTTTTAAATAAAAAAAGATAGGCGATTTTTTCTGAGCTAGCAGTGGGGTGAGGGAAAAAAATTAAACGAGCGAAAGGTGCAGGAAGCCAAGCGGAGCGAGCAAGAACTTCGTGTACTGGCCCATGTGAGTGTGACTGTAGCAATTCCATGGGTTTAACATGAAATAAGATCTCCCAAGATGCTCAAACAATCACCAACGGGCTGACACCAAGGCCAAAATGTGTAAAGATTTCACAAATATGCTCAAATAACTTCTCCCTTCTTTTGAAAAAATACTCCAACACCAACCCAACACGATATACGAACAAAACAACACCACCAATAGAAAACTAAAACACAAAGCCAACACAGAAAAAATCAAAACAAAACAAGTGATCACAATAATCTATAAATATAAAAAGGTTAATTTCACGAGTGAAGAACGGCGCGGCGAAGCGCGCGTTAGTCTCTAGTACATGTACATTTGCCTAAGAATCTAATTGATCAGGACTAGCCTATCCCCTAAAGATAAATTGCTTGACTATCCAACTACTAGTCATTTCTAGACGCTCATTCTAGTGTACTGATCAGCTGCTTCATGCGGCTCGTTGAAGTAGAATATCTTACTTTTATGAAAATAGTATCTAAACCAGATAATTGCTCAAATGTACCAAGCTAGTTTTAGGGTTATCTTTCATTGCCTTTAGGATGTCAAGACCCATAAATACGATGGCATCATCCGTGTATTATAGAAAGATAATCCGCCATCCACCACATGAAGCACCATCCCATTAATAAGATCCGCTGACTTGGCTCTCTGGGTCAACTACATTAAAAAAGAGAGGGAAAGAGGACTCCCCTGACATAGGTCCTTTTTATTAGGAATATGGCTCTAAATTATTGCAACATCGGTGCCAACACTTCCATCGGATATAAACCTTTTCACCAACTTGCAGCAAGATGGTGAAGATCCTTTCATCTAGAGGGTCTGGAGAAGAAAAGGTCACTTAAATTTATGGTACTCCTTGTCAAATCAATTTTAAAAATCACTCCTCTCGTATATGATGGAGTTCGCGAGCAGTCTCAGGAAGAAATAGAATTTCTTCAAGAATGTTTCTACCCTTAATGAATATCATTTGAGTTGGACGAACCACGTGATCAACAGCCTGATTAATATTCTATGTGTTGCCATTTTAGTGAATACTTTGAACCTCATGTTTAGCATGCAAATGTGTCTGAAGTGTTGAGTACCTACTTGGTTTGACGCCAAAAGTTGACATACCAGATTTTGGCATCTGCCAAATTTTGGCTAGAGATTGGTTGGTACCACTTTTCATTGTCAATCTCATAAAGGTTGCCAAATGTTGGCAGCTTTTAATTTTGCCAAATGTTAGTAGCAAACTACTAAGCCTCTGAATTCACATGGCCTCTTTAAATTTTGAAAGCGATTTAATCACCCCAAAGTTGAGATTACACAGTGGTAGGTCATTGCTATGAAATGCATGGAACGGATCCATCAGTCAACTTTGATTGCCTCCCAAAATACCTAAACTCGGCCGGCAATTCATCCGGTCCAAGGGCTTTATTATGTCCTATCCAAGAGACAGCATCCCAAACCCCACTTTTCATGCAAGGAGCACTAGGAATTTATTTTCTGCCACGAAAAGTTGAGGGATATCTTCCCCAAAAGCTTTAGACATCATAATATTGTTGTGCTTAGACGAACCAAACAAACCCTTATAATAGTTGGTGATGTTATGTTTGAATCCAGCATCATTTACTACCGAGCCATCATCTCTTTTTAATTGGAAAATATGATGTTTCCGATGCTTCCCGTTTAGTTGGGAACAGTTGAGAGATCTTAGACTAGATGCAATATGTATGAAAACCACAATACAGAAAAGGTGTTTTTTAATTAAGAAGGTGGTTTATTTCTAGTTGAAACCCCATTCTTGAGTGACATATTAATTTCTCCTAACTGACTCAATCAAGCAATCCCCTATTATAGTATGGCCTCAAAATTGAAATTAAAACATGTTCAAGCTCTCCACACTCTCAATTTATAAGCAAAAAACTAGAACCTCTTGGTTGTTAATGTGTCGCTAAAAACAAGTACCTGCCAGACTACAATTGTGCTCTATGCTCACACCACACTGAAGAAACATCCCTGCATCTTTTCTGGGACTGTCCATTTGCCATGGCATGTTGGGATCCAATTCTTCCAGATAAACAAAGAGGGGTTTCATCTCATGATGAAATCTCACTAGCCATGAACACCTTGCCATCAGAGATTGCTTTCGACATAATCATCATGGGCTGCTGGGGATTATGGTCGGTCAGGAATGACAAAATCTTCATATATGCACCACCTCATCTCAATACATGGAAGTTCTACCTCAAAGAGGGTTTATGGGCATCAGAACTAAGAGCTAAACCAAAGAAGATAGACAAGATCAGGACCTGGGTTACTCACATGTTAGGACCAGAATAATTATGTTTATTTATGTTTCCTAGAGCGGGCATTGGTTAATCTATACTTGTGACTTTGTATTTATACTTTTATTATATATGAAAATATCGTAGAACAATTGTTCTACTGTTTCGGCTAAAAAAAGCTCCACAAGTTAATGATATAATTCCATAGGAAATAGAAAATTAGTACCTCGATGGAAAACGTATGGCATACTTGTCATGTACAAAGACATGCACCAACCAACAATTAATGCAATAATACATGGATTATGTTATATAATCTAGATGCAATTGGAATTTAGATCTCTATTTAAATGCATTTTCTTCTGATTGTAATTTTGTACTATCAATAGAATATCGTAATATCAAATTTAAGTTCGAGGTTTGAAATCGAAAAGTCAAAATACACAGCAACCAACATCCATAACAATCTAGAACCAGTTGTGAGATGAGAGGTAACAACATACATGAGTTCTTTCTACCTATGTAACGAAATGCAAGGTGCATTTTCATAGAAAAAGTGCAACGAAATGAGTACATTTTACTCATGCCATTTTGTATAAGTTTGCTAATAGTTAGAATACCTCAGAAACTTGGATCTGGCATTTCTGAGTGGGCGGGTTCATACTTTTGACTTGTATCTTGCATTTTGAATACAATATGCTTGTAATCCCTCTGTTCGAAAATGCATTGCATATTGGTTTTGTCTTAAGCTAAAATTTGTTAAGTTTGACTAAAATTATATTCAAAATATATAAACATTTGCAATACAAAATAAATACAATATGGCAATATATTTCACTATAGATCTAATAATATTGATTTGGTATTGTGAATGCCGATATAATTTCCCTATAAACTTAGTCAAACTTTATAAAGTTTAGAGAATAGGCGTTCACCCTGCTTTATAGATATAGCTAACTCACCGCCTGAGTTGCCCTACAGAGCACAAGGGGGACACTGAAGAATGACATCTCAAACTATATGAAGTTTGACTAACGAATATGGAATGTATTTTGGGGCGGAAGGAGTAAATATCTCTCCATGGTGTTACACTATTTGTTCAGAAAATAGGCTTTCGCCCCACTTTATAGATAAAACACTAACCAAGTCCATACAGGTCATCCAAGTATGAGGAAAACAAATACTACCTATGATCCATAATAGGTGTCGCAGTTTTAAACTAACCCCGGTTCAACACTGCGACACTAATTTTGGATCCGAGGGAGTAAGAAGTTGTTGGGTGTTACCCTATTACCCTTATATTTTTAATATATGTGGAAAAGTAGTAGGGTCTCTTTCCCTATTGTGTTTCCTAATAAGAGTTCAGATTTTGTATTTCCTTGGACATGTTTGTGTTGTCAAATATCAGCTTCTTGTGACATTATTTGGCTATGTGCTATGTCTGGGGAGTATAGAGGCAAGCTTTTAAATTAGAATATTGACTCATAAAACTGGAAGGTCCAAAACTAAGTTTTGGTAACCTTTTTCCAATTTTGAAATAGTTGATTATGTTGTTGAGTACTACAGATTATTCCATATATATTATTTGACCATCATTTTCTTTGTTCTGCCCTCCCCAAAGCTATTGAATTGCTAGAGAATTACAAAGTGCAAGCCATCATTGGTCCCCAGAAATCATCAGAAGTTGTGTTCATATCCAAACTTGGAAATATAACCCAAGTCCCCATAGTATCATTCACAGCAACAAGCCCCTCTCTCACTTGTGATAGTATGCCATATTTTGTACGAGCGACACCGGATGACTCGGCACAGGTGAATAGCATTGCCTCGCTCATACAAGCCTATGGATGGAGAGAAGTGGTGGCAGTATATGATGACACTGACTATGGGAGAGGCATTGTACCATACCTCACTGATGCACTTCAAAAAATTGATGTTCGTGTTCCATATCGCAGTGTCATCCCTTCATTGGCAACAAGTGAGACCATTATAAAAAAACTCAATGAGTTGATGGCAATGCAAACAAGGGTATTTATTGTTCATATGTCATCCACTATGACTTCCCTTCTTTTTATGAAGGCGAAAGAGCTAGGGATGATGAACCAAGGATTTGCGTGGATTACCACAAGTGGAGTGGCAAACATCATGGACACACTCAATCCAAGAGTCATTGAGGCAATGAGTGGTGTGCTTGGAGTAAGGTATCATGTTTCTAGATCGCAAGAACTTGATAACTTATCCAAAAGGTGGAACAAAATGTACTTGCAGGATAACCCAGATGAATCACCCTCCAATAAACTAAGCATTGTTGGGCTATGGGGCTATGATGCAATATGGGCATTGGCACGAGCAGCAGAAAAGGTTGGAGTATCCAATACCACAAATAATCCACTATTGTCCATTAAAAACTCCACATGCTTGGAATCCATGACTATTTCCACTAAGGGTCGTGAACTCTTAAAGACAATTGTACAAAATAAGTTCAAAGGTTTCAGTGGTGAGTTTGACCTTACATACAAAAAACAACATAAAGCTTATGTTTTTCAGATAATAAATGTTGTTGGAAGAGGTTGGAGAGAAATTGGGTTTTGGACTGTGAAAAGTGGACTTTCACGACAGTTAAAGCAAGATGGCTTCAAAAAAACAGGACAACAGCCAATGCATGATCTAAATCCTGTAATTTGGCCCGGAGAGTCAACCAAAATACCAATGGGCTGGGAAATTCCTGCCGTTGGCAAGAAGCTTAGAGTTGGTGTGCGCTCAAGCAAAATTCCGGAGTTTATAAAGACATACAAAGATCCTGTCAAAAATGCAACAATAGTGAGCGGCCTTACCATTGATATATTTGAGGAGGCGGTAAAAAGGTTACCTTTTCCACTTTCCTATGAGTACCTAGAATTCGACACAACTGATACAGGGAGCTACAACGATTTTGTCTATCATGTTTATCTTCAGGTAAGAAATACTTTACAAAAGGAAATTTCTCAATTTGTCGTGTGAAAAAACTAAAGTTGCATACATTTCATTGTGAAGAAATAACTCTAGTAGCTCAAATATTTTACCATGTATTGAATTTGTTCTGCATTTTCATTCCAGTGTTTTGTTCTACTTTCACGCCACAATTACTTCAAGTATAGAAAAAAAGGAGGCTAACCATAAATGCTCACTCTAGTTTTCTTTCCCAAAGCAAACCAAAAGTCTGTATTGCTAAGATATTCTCTTTGTTGACAACTGGGCTTATATTGTTTAGTCAATCATAAAATATAGTTATTCACTTTTTTCTCAAATATAAAAGTCTGACTAGTGTCATTACAGGAATATGATATAGCGGTTGCAGATATTACTATAAGATACAACAGATCATTATATGTCGACTTCACTGTACCATACACAGAATCCGGAGTAGGGATGATTGTTCCAGTGAAGGAAAACGTCATGAAGGATGTGTGGCTTTTCTTGAAACCATTGAGCACTGAGATGTGGATTGGCAGCATCATATTATTTATGTACACAGGAGTTGTTGTTTGGCTGCTGGAGTATCTAAATGGCAATGAACATGTGCATGGTCCCTTTTCGCTCAAACAACTGGCGACTACAATATTCACCATTTTTGAAGAGAGTTGAGTATTGTTACAGTTTCTTAGATCTTGGTAGAATTTCGAAAAAGTATTTTAGTCGCATAGACAAAGCATGTTTTGCACTATATCAAAATAAGAGTAATCATTGAAAGATTGCTATTGAGCTGACTAAACTTCTCTAGGAATCTATCGTACCTAATTTTATTTTAAGAATTCAACAACACAAAAACTTGATCTTTCTACTTAATAATGCTCAATAAACACAATATGAAGAATTAGGGGGGATGAACTAATCCAAGTTTGTATTTTCTGAAAAGAAATTCAGCAATGCACATGTTCTTCTTAATTGCACTTCACTACAGAGAAAATTTGTAGACATTATCCGATGTTTGAATTAGTTAAAAATTGATGGCATAACTTGAATTAATCATCTAAAGAAATTTGCACATACTTTCTAGCAAGTCCTGAAATGTCGTGCATTGCATTGTTCCAGCTTTCAAATTTCTGTTGTGTCTTAATAAAGAATGATTGTTATTTCTGCAGAGGAAAAGCTGGAATGCTTTCTACCTAGAATTGTTTTGCGTGTATGGATGGTTGTACTTCTGGTACTTGCAGCAAGTTATACAGCAAGCTTTGCATCAATGCTTACGGTACATAAGCTTTCACCAACAGTGAATGATGTTCAGGAACTCCAAAAGAATGGAGAATATGTAGGGTTCCACCAAGGTTCTTATATAGAGGGTCTACTAGTGGAAATTGGTTTCGATACATCTAAGCTCAGGGCCTATGCAACACTTGAAGATTTCTATAGTGCTCTTTCTAATGGAAGCATTGTTGCGGTTGTACTGGACGTCCCATACATCAAATTGTTTCTCGCAAAGTACAACAAAGGTTACACAATGGTGGGGCCTATTTACAAGAGTGCAGGTTTTGCATTTGTAAGTTTAACTAAACTCACTATTCTCTTCTAGTACCATATCATCACAAGATTGCAGTTTAAAATTCATACTTGTAAATATATAAATATATGTTGCAAAAATCAAAGATAAATAGATAGTATGATTATCTAATAGCGTCCCAATGGAATGATGAAATTTTACGACAAGAATTGTTGCAACCAACTCGGTAACAACAAATAAGAAAATAAATAGCAAAATAAACACAATACCCCTTTTAATACATCTAGCTATAATACACAACAACAAATACAAGACGCTTGGTGAAACAATCACATATAACAACATAGATCCACATGTTTACTATAGGAAACATTAACATGAGCTAATATTTGTAACTCATCACATTGAGGCTCTTTTTGGAATTGTCGTGCATTATGATAAATATTCTACGTCGATTCGTTTGTTTTTGGATACCTAGGTGTTTGACTATCTCTCTTTTTCTAAATCAAATAGCATATTTGCATTTCAAAACATATGAGATCTCATGTGGGATATCAACTATTGATAATACTTCATCTAACTCTAATTTGATTTACCAAACATATCAATAGACTTTTCACAACCTTTTTACACCAACTTTAAAAGTAAGTACATAATGCTCCACAACAATCACAAACTAAGTCTAACGGAGTTTATTGGATTTTGTGCTATTTAAGCAACTCTTGGCATGATTAGATGAGGGGTATGGTACTGCTAAATAATAGAACCATCATATTAGCTGCATATTATAGCAGAAAAAATTAGGATTTTACTGAGTCGATGTTGTTAGTGGGACATAATATGTTAGCATGCGCATCTTATAACAATTATATCTTTGCTAATTAGGCGCTTCCCAAGAATTCTCCACTATGTGCTGAGATGTCAAGGGCGATACTCAACATAACAGGGGGAGATACTATCATTCAATTTGAAAAGAAATGGATAGATCAAAATAGCCATGAAAATGATGGCACACTCGATGGTTCAGGCGCTATCACTTTTGAAAGTTTTGGGGGATTATTCCTCCTAACTGGAGTTGTGACAACATGTTCCCCTTTTGTAGCGATGTTGATGAACTGCTACAAAGAATATCAACAAGATCCAGGGAACAAAGGAGATGACCAGAATGAACTCGGACACAAGCAAGTTAAGAAAAGGAGAAATGGGAAGAACAAAGAGATGAAAACAGAAACTGAATTGAGAGAGATAAACAACAATGTTAGTGCCTCACAGTTTGAGCAGAAATGGTGACTGGGTACCACACAGTAGGTGCTCACACCCAAAATAACAATGCAACATCACTGACTCATATCGGTTCACAAACCATTCTTGGGGAGACAAAAGTGGTAGGTGGCTCAAGTTATTCCCAAACTGAGCAAAATTCACCTTTCAAGCTCAAAGATGAACAGCTAACTAACTGCGGGGGCAAAGCTGGTCCAACCGAACTTGGGTACACTGTGCATTCAAAATTAAGTAAACTTCATGTTTGCTTGTGCTTCAGCCTTTCAAGCATCGCTTGGTCAACAACTGAAAAGGCTAATTGGTCCCATTATATCATGTAATTTTCTTGAAAGAATCAAAGCTCGCTATGAAGTAGTAGGGTATATGCTCCTTTAGTAAGATCATTGAGATATAGTGCACAATATATTGTAAGGCATACAGTACTATCTATCCCCGAAGATAACTTTACAACACTATGTCAGTCAATATGTCGGTAATACATGACTATAGCCCTATGTCCCTCAAAAAGGCTACAACCCTTTGAAATTATAGTAATGAACTAACCATTTTTACATTTATAGTAGGCCCTAACACTGTACTTTACACATCGCAAAATTAACACATGACATAATATGATACCATGGTGTTGTAGTTTTCCTATTAAAAATAAAGTTGTAGTTGATTATTCAGTCAGTTGCTAGCAGACCATCTCTATCAATCAGAGACAAACTAGAATCCTAAAGCACCCATTACCAAACCATGTGGAATCAAATAGATTCAACTGCAAGCAGAATGGCTCGAAGTAACAATCAAACTGAAATCAAAGCAAAAGGTTAGCCCATATCCACATGTATCCTCTGCAATGAGTCGACCATGAGAAAGCTTTGTCTGCTCCAAAAGGCATAGCAGCAGAGGTGGATTTAGGGTGATGCTACTGTTGGAGACGCAACACTACACAATTAAATTGCATTGTACAGTACAACATGGCAATGAACAATTATTGGTCCATTTATTTATCTTACTTTGAGTCTTAAATCGGATACAAAAGTTTTTTTAGGTAGTGTGTCATAAGCTCCTTTGATAAGAATAAAAAGAATAATTTCTCATGAGCTATCTAGTATTCATGCTAGTGATGCTTCTTGAATTGACACAAAAGCAAAAATAGAGTATAAATACAAGGACAGAATTATACTACTAAGAAGCATGAAAAATCCACAGTACTTCGACAAAGAGTATGAACTTATGTCAACCCTTGCTAGTGAAGAGCTAGAGGAAGAGATAAAGCTACAATATGTTAATTCAAAAGATTTTAATTCCAAAAAGTAGGAGTTCCAGCATTTCATTTATCAAACATAGATCATATAAAATGACTCAGATCATTCGTTGGAAATTACTTAGATCTCTAGGATTTTGATTCAACAAAGAATGTTACACTAGCATGCTATAGAGATGATGATACTTAAATAGCGAAAAACAAGCATCATCATGATTATTTATGCAAGCTACGATATTTAGGCATATGTCTAGTACAACCCACTGGTAGAAAGGTAGGTTGTAGGTACTGTAAGCGCACATAAATGTAACATATCAGAAGAAAAAGAATCGGATAAGGCAATGATTTACCATATATAAACACTACAAATATGTGGCCAAACAGACCAACAAGGCATAATGTTCTAAGATATTGTACATAACTACAATTCTACACAAGAAGAGGATGTCTAGCCTTTGGTGATAGACTAGCTCCTAATGAATTTGAAAATATCTTGGTTAGGCTTTAAAACCTCCAACATCTTAATAGCTTCCAGCACTCTAAAATGCATAATTGTTCCAGCATCTACAAGAGGAAGCATCATCGATACACATTTGAATTGTTCCAAATGATTAGAGAATTAGACTAACATTACCAGCATTAAAATATTAGAGAAATGTCACATAATTGATGGAGTTGCGCATACCCTGTGTTGCTTATACTTTTGTCTCGAATTGCTGGTAAATATGGACCCTTTCTATTGAGCAGCAAATCTTGTATGGCTATAATGCAATCCTTCAACTCTGATGCCTTGTAGCCTGTCAGTTTCTGCATTTCCTTACTTTACGAACACAAAATCACATGATTGTTTAGCCTTGAGAACTTGAAATATCAAAGGCAAAAAAATCAGCTTTGAGAATCTACCTCTCAGCTCTTACCCGAGGATTAGTATCTAGCCTGTGGTCAACCTAGCAAGAAAAATTGATGAAGCAGCAATCACTGATGGCAAAAAGGGGAGACAACTCTAGTCCAAAAGACTCAGCTCAGCACAATAGCTACCTAGGAACTCAAGTAACAAGCTAGAGCGCCATGACAAAGCATTCAAGAATAACTTCAGGCATCGACACAAAGAAGCGATGGATGAAGGATTAAATGAAGTTGGTACAATATGATGAAAGGATTGGTAGTCACCTTTTTGTCTCTTGGGCCAGATCTTGTAAACCACATGACATTATTAGTGAGAAAAAGGTAAAATACACAAGAATTTAGTTAGACACAGATTAAAAACATGCACATCACCGAATTGACAAATGATGCAATATGATACCACCAAGCAGAAGTTTTTATACTAAAAACAAATATGCAGTTGATTGTTCAGTTAGTTGCTAGCAAACCATATCTGTCAATCAGAGAAAAACTATTACTCCTAAAGTACCAATTACCAAACTATATAGACTCCTAAACTTCTAAAGTACCAATTACCAAACCATATGTTCACATGTATCCTCTACGATGAGCTAACCATGAGAAAGCTTCATTTGCTCCAAAAGACAGAGCAATATGGATGGATGTTAATTAGGTGGTGCTAGTGTTGGAGACGCATCACTATACAATTTAATTGCATCGCATGGTATAATATGGAAACGAGCAAATATTGGTCCATTATTTATCTTACTTTTGAGTCTAAAATATGGTACAAAGAATTTTCTTAGCAGCGTGTTAGAAGCTCCTTTGAGAAGGAAATATAGTGGTTTCTCATGAGCTAGCTAATACCCAAGCTAGTAATGGCTCTTGAATTGACAGCAAAGCAAAAAACAGAACATAAAATAGGGAAAAATTATCCAAAGCATGAAAAAATACAATGCGTCAGCGAAGAGTACGAGCTTTGTCTCAGTGCTTGCCGGTGTAGAGCAAGAGAAAGAGGTACAGCTACAACCATATGAATTCAAAAGTTTTAATTCTATACACTATGAGCTCTAGCATTTCATTCATCAACAATAGATAGGAAAATGTGTAAGAGTAGGTCAAAAGGCACAAAATGAGTTGGCAACCAGGTCCTAGTATCAAGGCAATCCAACTATAAACAATGGAAAATGTGTTGCATTTCCTAAAGGGGTTATCTTTTTTCTAATTACTTGCTTTTATGTTTTAAAACAAAAAGACACAATGAACATTACAAAAATATAAATGGTATGGCGGCCCCTCCTCTTTTTATCTGGGCTTGGGACCGGCTACATATAGCATAGGCAGAGTTACTCACCCACCCTCCAAAGTGAGCAAGACAATCCTTAGTTTTGAGGGAGAGAAAAATTGCTCTCCCCTACTAGTAAGGATTGCCTCACCCTTGAGTAGCATTAAGCAGCAATGATTTTTTCCTTGCATAGGCTTTTTGTACCAAATGGTGAAGGCAATCAGTGGTTTTGATGGAGAGCAAAATTTGCTTTCCACCAATAGCAAGAATTGCCTTGCCCCTTGAGTAGCCTCAGGTGAGCAAGATTTTCCTTGGCTTTGAGGGAGGGCCAAATGGCTCTCCTTCACTATCAACGATCCCCTTACCCCTTGCTTAGCTTTACATTTGTATTAATTAACCAGCATCTGCCTTCAGTTTTAGAAGTAAAATATGCTATTCTACGTAGCAAAAATTGATTTGCCTCTTGCATAGCCTTATCTTTGCGCCAAGTAAACAAGCCAATCATTGTTTTTGATGAAGAAGAAAATTTGTTTTCCTCCACTAGTAAGGATTGCCTGAGTAGCCTTAAGTAATCAAAGATTTCCTTGAACAAGAAAAGTGAGTGAAATGCTATCGCTTTTGTGAAGGGGAAATTCTTCATAAGCGGGGATCATAACTAGCCGTATGTTTGAGCAAAGTGAGAAAAAACATGTTACCTTTGGGGAATCAATCCTCCAACAGCAAAGATCGCCATTTGACTGGGCAAATTTTTTGCAATGTGCACAAGACTTACCTTGCGCTCGTGGGAAGTCAACTCTCCATGAGCAAGATTGTCTTGACCCTTAGCATCCTTAAGTGATCAAGGATTTTTCCTTGATTATAAGAAAAGTGAGCAAAATCTTCTCGCTTTTGCGGAGGGGTCAATTCTCTAGAAGCGAGGATCGTGCTATCCATACTTTTGAGCAAAGTGAGAAAAACTACCTTACTGTGGGGAGTCAATCCTCAAAGAGCAAGGATTTCCATTTACCTAACCAATCTTTTGTGCAATGTACACAAGACTTTCGTTGCATACGTATGAAGTCAACCCACCATGAGCAAGATGA
Source organism: Triticum aestivum (assembly GCF_018294505.1). Taxonomy (NCBI): domain Eukaryota; kingdom Viridiplantae; phylum Streptophyta; class Magnoliopsida; order Poales; family Poaceae; genus Triticum; species Triticum aestivum. The sequence goes on along the minus strand of NC_057807.1, from coordinate 52,947,603 downwards.
TTTTGCCACTTGTCTGATAGGCAACATACTTTTGGAGACAATGCCCAGGTATAACGCAATGTTGTATGAAGCATTGGTTCAACGAGTGCAACATGTACACCACTACCTGTTATCATGAAACGATTATCGTGATAAGAATCAACATCATATTTCGTGAGAAATGAAGAAAAGCGCACTGAGGTTCAAGTAATAATTATGAACTATGTAAACCCTGCTATTTTACTAAAGCATGAGCACCATACTAACATAGAGATTCACTGGGGGTATCCAGTATACATAGCAAATAGAAACTACAGCCATGCAACAAAACCTCACGCTCTAAAAGGTTAAAGGATCAACTGTATCAAAAAGAAGAAAGGGCTCTCTCATAAAGTAGCAAAACTACATAAACAGAGTATCTCTCCTAGGAATAGAAAAAACAATGAAATGTTTGCTTAATCATGACACTTATTTGTGCTAGAAAAATGACCTAATAGTGGAGATAATAAATAAGTAGAATAAAATATTTGATCAAACGTGTATCTATTATCACCAACAGTAAAGAAAGTTGCCATTTCAGAAAGCATGTGTAGAAATATTTGGAAACCATGTTTCAAAGGAAATGAAAATATATTCATAAATGGATAGTTGCAGGTACAAACTTATGGATTCAATGACGAAAAACAAGGAAAAATTATGACTCGTTAAGCTCATAGATTGACAACATTTTTCGTAAATAAAGAAAGTTCAACAATGTTATAGTAATAATTATGAACTACTGTATATAGACTCAGCCTCATTATCATGACCCAGCTTAATTCTCACACATATTTGTGGTAGGAAACCGACCTAATTAATGGCGTCGTATCTTATGCATCCGGGATGGTCCGTGAATCCCTGTATCCGTTGTCTCCTCGACCGGCCGATCGCCATCCCACGCACGCAATCAAAATCGGAAGGAAATTGCAAATACACGCCCGCAGCAGCTCTTAGTTAAACCTGCTTATTTGCTAATAACCCCTCGGCCAAGCTAATCCCCGCTCGTCTTCCTCCCAATCCCTAATCACGGCCGCAACATGCATCCCATTGGCAGGCACGGCCGGGACGGCATGCATCTGGACGGACAATCGCGACGACAGAGTTCATCTGCCCTGACGATCTCCGCTACGGCCATGCGGGATGCATCTCTGGTTCCGAACGCCCTTTCGGCAGGATGGAAAAATCTTTGTCACGTGATACGCCGCAACTGCTTTTGGCGGCTCCTGCTGTTATGGATGTCCAATATGCATCAGCAGTGATCCATAGTTCAAGTGCTGATCCTGAGTATGCCTCTGCATCTAGCCGGTTGGAGGCCCATCTCAGTTTCCTGTTATGGCTGTAGAAAATACTACTACTGCAGAATACGAATCAGATTTCAGTACTGTACATGGAGCTTCAGGTAATGACCAGGTTGTGTATGACCCAGACTATTTGTGTGTTGTACATGCGTACTACTTGTTATCTAGAGACTAACCATGTTGATGCATGTGCAGTGCAGCTATAGAATTAGGCAAAAGCCTGGAAACTCAAGTGAAGGAGGGAGAATTTGCTACCCCAAGAAAGAAAGAAAGCATTCTTCTATTTGTGAGTTTAATAAATTTTCGTTTGCCATGTCCCTGTTCAGTTCAAAGAGATATGCATGATGATGATTATTGTCATTCATTATTTATTTTTTAGTGCTCCTCTTTTACGCAGAGATGTGACGAGAAGTTGAAGCCAGTAGGGATGACATTTGAAGGCCTTGAGGCCGTGGAGGAGTTCTACAAGTCATGCACATCATGCGGGTTTTGGAGTTCGTGTTGGACAGCAAAAAAAGTTGGACAATGATGTGGTTCGGACAAAGTGTTTCATGTGCAATAGGGAAGGATTCAGGTCTGAGAAGAGCAAGGAGATTAAAGTTCAAGGCAAGGGGACCGAGATTGTGCGACCGATGAAGCCAAATGGTGTTCTATGATGGCCCTAGTCTACTAGAACACATGAATTTATATGAGTTATTAATGTTTATTCCTCCATGCACTGGATTATTGTAATTGATTGAATTATGTGTTTTGTGAAACTGTCTTCCTTTTATTTACCCTGACTTGATGTGTATTGAATGGAGTGTAGCAATCAGCAAGAGCACCAGCATACATTTTGTTCACATAAACCTGAAGCATCCTCTGTTCTTTGATGCAAACAATCAGCAGCTATCACCCAAGGGATTAATCTAGAAGAAACTTTGTCAGCCTGTAGCGTTCATCCCTTTATTCAGTTGTATAACAGTAAAAGCATCGAGTTCATTGAGTCGTCAATTATTACCAGATGTATTTACCAGCAGTAGTATGTTTCAGGTGTGAAAGTTTAACAACAGCATATGAATCACGCAAGGAGCAAACTCAGTTGGCAAACCCATGTCAACCTCCACAATAGCATTCATGAAAAAAAATTAAACAGGTGGGCATTCAGAATATTGACAGTTTGGGAAGGTTGCAGCAAAAGCAACATTTTCTTGTTTGTCAATATGTAAATGACAAATAGGAATGCAGAGGAATGATAAGCGCCAAGTTATACTATGCCCTTGTTCAGCTGTATTGCATCACATATCGCATAACACCACAAATCATCGGGAACTGAGCAATAAGAAATTTGTTTATTTCTGAATTGTGCATTCACAACAAGCTACATTCACTTGTCTCTGAACTCACAAGCTATAGTCTGCAATGAATAAGCTCACAAGCTACAATCTGCAAGTACTTGAAACATTAAACAGGAACAATAAAATTCAGGACGTGGTCCTTGTTTGCTATGCAACGGGTTGTGCTCGCTTCCTACACGAGTCTCTTGCAGCAGGCGGACGTCGTCAGGTGGAGCAGCAAATGGCTGGATGCAGGCGCGGTGCAGTAGATGGTCTGCAGGTTGCGGCCGGTGGCGGACTTGCGTCGGTGACCGGCAAGAAGGTGGACGGGCGCGGTGCTACGCCAAATCGTGGTGGATCCCGCCGTGGCCGCCGAACGGATCCCCGAGGGCGTTGAGCCATTTGAGGCGAACAGGCGTGGAGGCAGGCCAACGAGGGACGACCATCGTCGTTGGGATCACCAGGTCATGGAGCCGTTTGAGGCGGACATACACGGAGGTGGCCCATGCGCGGCTGCCGTCCAAGGATTCATGGCTCCGTCGTCCGTGCCGCCATGGAGGGATTGAGTGTGATTGGATTGGGAGGAAGACAAGCGGGGATTAGCTTGGCCGAGGGGTTATTAGCAAATAAGCAGGTTTAACTAAGAGCTGCTGCGGGCGTGTATTTGCAATTTCCTTCCGATTTTGATTGCGTGCGTGGGATGGCGATCGGCCGGTCGGGGAGACTGCGGATACAGGGATTCACGAACCACCCCGGATGCATAAGATACGACGCCCTAATTAATAGTGGGGTTAATAAATAAGTTGGACACAAATTAAACATATGGACTCGACGACGAATGATAAGGAAAAAAACATTGGCTCGCTGAACTCATGTATGATCCTAGAACGAAATGGGTTCATCAAGCACTACCACGGCACATCGTGCGTGAAGAGGGATCGGACCAAAGCTTGGGCGCGCACGAAACACAAGCCGGTCTCCGAGTCTAGCCTCCCCGGTGGGTCAATTAATCCAGCCAACGCCATAAGGAGTGTGGGCGAGGCGAGGTGGGGGAGAGACATGGAAGCTAGTCTGGAGAAGAGTGCGTGCGGTGAGGGAGAATGAAGAAGGGGGTTGGACGGCGCTAATCGGCAGCACCGCCGCCGACCGGTTTGATGCGACGAACGGTCGGCACGAATCAGAGTTGGGTGGGTGTGATGCTTCTTTCTCCACTTTCAAAGTGCTAACCAATCGAGTAGGTTTAAATAGTTTAGTCACAATCAAGTAGCTCATGCTTAATATTCATTCTTTCCTTTGCAATGCCGCCGTTAGGATATTCAGGAAAGGGGCCAAAAAATCAATCTACTACTACATGCTCATATCTTCGTCAACATTATGGATGTTTCTTTTTATAAAAAGTAGTATTTCTGGGTGTTTCGAGTGAACAAAGCAACGTTGGTTTCCTGCGGGTAAAAAAGGTGAATTTTTATATCTGACATTTCTAAATACCATAAAAAAACAAGTTGAGAAAACATTTGCATTGGCAGATTACTCGTTTATGGAGGGTTGCAGTGGCTTCTATGTTTTCATCTACCATTTTAGAAATTTATAATCCTTCTTTTTTACTAGGCGGAATTTAACCAATCAAGTTTTTTTTTGCGAAAAAAACCCCTCAGATCTATTAGCAACACCAACAATACAAACAACCCCAACAAAGTATAAAATTACATGGAGGTCCAAAGGGAGTCAATCGCCTCCATCTTAGCTAGTTAAAACTGACAAGCCATGGTATTTCCATCGAAAAAGGCCTTTCTAGCTTAAACTCTTTGTTCCTAGAAATTATGATAATTTGTGAACACCCTTTAGCAATAGAGGGATATAACTACCGCAGGGAGACAAATGTGACGATAGATGACCACCGAACAATACTAGTGAGGATAGTCAATTGTGATGCCCGTTTGCATCGAAGTACCAAGAATGGAGTGGTGCACCAAGCGTTAGCGCAACGATGATCATATGGACTGACGATGGACAAGGACAGGGGAGAAGGAAAGTTGCAGTGTACCTTCCCTAAGAGCAACTCTAGTTGTGTCCCATATCAGGTCGATCAGTATAATAGCCGCCGATATAGCACTTTTGGCCCAAAAGGACACTCAAGCAAAGTCAGAATCCAACCTTGATCATCATAATTTATAGAGGGTGTTCCAAATCGAGCCCGCGATCCTTCATATTCGGAGGTTGTGGAGCGTTGGATTGGAGGGCACTCTATATGCCAACCACTCGCGCGGGAGGTGGCCCTCCCTCCTCAGCCTCCCGTGTGGTCCATCTTCTCTCCTTGGCAACGGCGGAGACAGCTAGGTGCCCGTGACACCAAGAAGCATGCCAATTAATGGCGTAGCCCACAGCGAATTAATGGCGGGCATTCCTGCCACGTTTCTTGCCACTCGTAGCTATGAAAAGGTCATCACCCACAATCTCGACTTCCCTCATGTCGCCCACAGCTACCACTTCCTTCCATGCGGGCGGATTGGGTGCTGCTCTCGAAGGGCAAGAGACAGTGACCCTCCCCTCATCATCGGGGAACGTCCACCAAAATTTTCACTTGATGGCTAAACGCGTATTGTAATTTCGAGCATTGCCGGAATCAAAATCGAGTTGTCCCTGAAATCATCGTCGTTGGAATCATCCTCGCCAGCGTGCTCGTGGTCATCTTCACCCTCACCGTCGTGCTCGCCCTCGCCACATTTGTGACCGGCGGCATCGAACCCGCCGCCGCCACCGACGTTCTCTGATACATGTGACCTTTGCCCTTTGGTCCACTATTATTGGTTATTTGAGTATGCAATTTTAGTCCAATTGAAGAATAAGTATGTAGTTAATGATATATAGGTCTCGTATGTAAGAAAATTATGAAGGCTCGGATATGGCAACTCTAAATTTGCATGCCTCCAAAAGCAGCAGGACAGGGAAGAAAGATGTCGAAGAGTGAAGACCAATGCTCATCGCGCAGGAAAGTCCATTTCCGAAACCTGCTCTTACATACGTTATGCCATGTATTTTCCATCAAATTTTTTTCTTTCTGTGAACTTGATCATATTTCTTGTAGCAGTTCGCTGCAATAAAACAATAGAGAAAGTCGCAATCTCTTGTACTTCAAACTCGGTTCCTGGTTGATGAACTGTATTGCACTCTTTTTTATAATAAAAAGGGCAGTTTGATGCACGTAGCTCCTGCTTGTGCAAGGTCCAGGGAAGGGTCCAACCACTTTGGATATTTTGTACGCGGGTTTTCTTACATTTCTGCAAGAGGTTTTTTCATGAGTCGAACCCGTAACCTCATGACCACAAGGCGACTTGAACCTGTGACCTCATGATCACAAGGCAACAGCTTTAGCACTGACCAAAAAATATAAGATAGAATATATACAAAAAAATTAGCCATATAAGAGGATAGGCACGAGTAAAACAAACGTTGAAATAGCAAAATCTGGTGGGCAAGCAGAACTTTTGTGATCTGACAAAATGCCAAACACAACCTCAGTGTTCTCTTGAGAAGAGGTGACCTTGCACTTGCACGGCCAAGAGCCCACGACCGCGCGAGGTGCAAACGAATTTTTTTTTCTCGAGCCACACAGACACAGGACCTTATATCTGCTCTGACACGCACTGTTTGCCTTTTATATAACAGCAGTTACATACAAGAATGCAAACAAGTCTTAAAATGGCAATACAATTACTTTGTGGCCTGAGTTTTACAGGAAAAATAAAACAGGGGTTCACTGAAGCTTTACATCCTTGCGGTGCATGCTCGGTAACATTTTCCTCCTCGAAATACGTATATTTGGGTTAAAAGATTAAAAAGGTAAACCATGGGGACGGAAAGAGTACTTCTTAACTGAACTAAAGTCACGGCACTTTTTTTTTGGATTGGAGGGAGCATTATTAATCAGGACTGATCACATAGCAAAACAGACACAAGAAAACTATATTCGGGAGGTCAATTTTAATTTTATTTAGTTGAAATTGCCGACCTGCCGGATTCGAACCGACCAAAGGAGAGCACGGGGGATTTCCCATCCCTGTGCTGCCACCCACGCTCTTCCGACCGAGCTCAAAGCCGGTGACACACAAAACCACTTGTTACACCTACTAGTAGGCTTAATAAAGACAGGACATTAACAAAGGATTATTTAGTTAATATGTTTTTTGTTTATATGACATGAAATGGCTAGTATCACAAAAATATATTTTAAAAAACAACTACTAATAATTGTGATTTTGTATCAGAGAAACCACATGTTAGTACAGGATTTAGCGTACAAACATCTGCTGCTTTTAGACGTGTGTATATATATAGTATACTATATCATCCACAATAAAACCAAAATATAATCCACAGATCTCCTTGGGTTTGGTGTTCACTTTCATTGCTCTCTCTTGTCCAAGCGATTGGGCCCGGATTTCTTTGAGTTTTCCTCGCACAAATAAATCTTTGGTCCATGGAATGGGCCCGGCAAGGCAGATCAGCGTTTCCTAGGCGCCCAAATACAAATCATACGGTTGCAAATGCTTCTAGATGATTGACGTTCGGTGGATGATCCAACATTTATCCACACCTCCAGTGGACATGGTTATATTTACAGTGTACCATTAAAATGTATTTTTTTTTCTCCACTTAACATAAATTTTCTCCACGGTTGATTTTGTTCTGGAAGTCTACAGCATGCACGAACAGGTGGGCCAAGGCTAACGGGACAGAGAACCAGAGGCCATATACCAACAGTGTGACGCAAGGGTTTGGTGTGTTCGGTCATGCTACTGACTTTATTTGGGGGCTCACCCTTCCCACGTCATGCAAAAAAAGGAACTTCCTGCGTCGGCTGGTCGTTAAAGCTGCTATGAAAAATATACTGGTTATTTATGTATTTTGACAGTGAAAATACTCCCTCCGTTTTTATTTACTGCGCATATTAGAGTTGACTGAAATCAAACTTTGTAAAGTTTGACCAAATTTATAGAAAAGAATATAAATATTTAGCATAACAAATCTATATGATGTGGAAGTACATTCAACGACAAATCTAATGGTATTGATTTGTTATTGTATATGTTAATATTTTTATCTATGAACTTTGTCAAAGTTTGTAAAGCTTGACTTTGACCAAAACTAATATGCAGAGTAAATAAAAAAGGAGGGAGTACTGGTTAGTTTGGTGGAAAATAGGATCAATAAATCTAACATAGCCACAATGATTGCACGCTCACGTCACACCCCAAAATGCCAAGAGGAGCCATGTGGCTTCACTGAGCTTGAGCATCCATGGAAAGATGGTAACAATGGGCGTACGTGTTCTGCCTGTGCCCAAACTAACCATGAATTTTCTCCTGCTGGCTGGGCCTAAAAGTTTGGTACATGCTTGAATCATTGCCAAAGCTTGGTCTTTTTTCGCATGCCATAACTATGTATTGGCTTGGCTATTCATGGGCAAGATTCCTGGCTTAGGATCTCCTTTTTTTTTTGGTCGGTCTATCTATGTCTAAGTCGACTGAGATTTTGTGAAGTCGCGGATCAGTTCAGAAGAGTGCATTTTCAATTTAGTGAAATAGCGCGACTTACATTTTATTTTTCACCAAAAGTTGCGCTTCTCTAAGAGAATCTCAGTCGACTTAGAAGTAGCAACACCGGGGTATTTTTTTTTCCTTGGCAAAGCCAGCTGATTTAGCAACACACCAAACTCGAATTACCCATTGTTTTCTTTGGGATATGCCGAGCCTTAGACCTGCGGGCCTCCTCATATTCTTGCTTGCTTTGGATTATTTCCCCGTTCCTGTTCGGTTTTGCAGTGAGATTAGCATGCACACCTGCATCACGGGTTGGGGCTACACAAGCAAACAGGTTAAGAACGCACTTACTTACACTGATGGATTATTATGCATATGTCTCGGCGAGAAATCAAGCAACCTGCGAGAACGCCGTCCTGTGGTTAACACAGAAAGCAGACCAAATATAAGGATTGCAATTAGGGGAAATAATTGGTTGCTAATACAGGCAGGAGATGAGCACATACCACACTGGTTCCGAATAGTTTGTGGATGGAAGCATATACATTCACATTCATACAGGGCGTGTCTACATACAAACCCCACGGATGACAGAGAGATATATGTATGTATGTACCTGCAACAAGACGAGCAGGTCCATGAATGAATAAACAACACGGCTTACCAAAAGACAGGATATAACTGCGCCCAAAAACACAATTTGTAGTGTGATTTATAACATACTCCCTCCGTCCCAAAATAAGTGTCTCAACTTTGTACAAATTTGTACTAAGCTCAAGACACTTATTTTGGGACGGAGGGAGTATTAAACATGTGTGCAATGGCTCTGAGCCGGACTAATTCTCTTGTGATTGGGAGAGAACTTCTTGTCCATCCCAAGAGAATGGGTCGGAATCAAAAAGCTCCAAGCGACAGTGTTTCCCTGCTCAAAGCAACTAAAGCCAAAGCAAAGAAAAGGCCCAAATCTGATTCATGCTGATCCGGGTGCAAAAGCTGGCCATGTTGGTAGGTACATCTTCCGTAGGTAGGGGATACAAGAAGAAGGCATCACACCACAGGCCCATCAAGCAGGAAAGGAGATTCCGTGCCATGCATGTGCAAGCAAGCCACAAGGCTATTTCCTTCCATACTGCCATGCACACTTCATTCAAGTTAATCGTGAAATTCTAGCATTGGGGCAAAAGAGCATAATCCTCACAAGATGAAGGAAACACTTCATTACTGCTTGCCTTTCTGTGTTTCATCTTTTACAGGCTACTAGTTAGATTTACTTCTCATCCAATAACCACAATGTAATCTCTATATCTTTCAATCGGTCAAATGCAATTAATCATAGTGTTGGGCTGTTTGGCAATGTACAAGATTGTGGGTTTTCCAATTCTATCCAGATATGAGCAAGAACATTAGTATTAACCTTGTCAGCAAGTAACCAACCATCCACTAGCTCCGCACACGCTGAACTCCTCTTCACTCTCAACAGACCAGACGGAGAAAGCTCAGTTGCAGTCTTCCTGGCGAGCTGGCAACCAATAGTCGGCGCTTGTGCCTTACTCTGGATAGCCTGAATTAGCTCATCTAGCCTAAAATAGTGTAGTTCGTTCTTCATCACAGGGTAAGAAACTGCAATCTCCCCAAAACAGCATGTTCCACCATCCTGTACTTTAGTGTAAAATCCTGCCCAGGGACAAAAGGAAGACAATAAAAAACTCTAGATCTCCGGCAAGTCGTTTTCAAGTTAAAGATTCAAAAGAAACTCCAAAGTTGCCAGCAATGCAGACATAATCATGTGCCCTATACTTAATCATGTGTCCTCCCTATGTAATGAAATGGAAATAAAAATGATGGCATTAGCCCATAGAGTTGGCTGCTGGTGCTGGATCAAGCCTAAAGGTACATGTAAGTAGGTCAGTACTCAACCATATGAACATATGGAAGGTCATCCATATACAGGTAAAAGTTACATTACACTCCTACAAAGTATATAGGTTGCTGAAGTCTAAAATAACTGATTTTATCAATCGGGATCTTTATGTCAGAAATATTAACAAGAAGGCAGGCAATTGTGCGAGCTTGGACTACAAAGTAACTCGTTGACATTCCGTGTTCCATGCCATCTCTACTATTAAAGGGGGATCTGCCGTTGTCATGATGGTTCCACCTCCTCCTTACCACGTACGATCCCCCAACCCATCATTTTTCCCATCCCAGGGATCTGCCGTTATCATGATGGTTCCACCTCCTTACCACGTGCGATCCCCCTTCCCATTGTTTTTCCCATCCCCACCGATCCCCACCGGTTTTTTCCGGAACAAAAAGGAAACAACCCAACCCACACACACACGTCTCGCCTATGTGATCCCTAACTGCCGTGGGCCGCTTACCTCTACACATGCACGATCTGCTAGGGCGAAGGAAATTGCTACCCTATCGTCGCCTCCGATCGCACTCCCGCGCGCCATCGGCACCTGCCCTATCCACGTGAACTTCCACACTACCTGACCTCGTTCATCGTCATGCTCGCCATCATGCCGGCCGCCTTCCCTCCCTCCCTTCCTCCCTCTCTCTCTCTCTCTCTGGACAGGCAGTACTCATGTTCATCTCTCCCCTTCTCTCCCTCATATGCGATGTGCTTCCTCCTGTACACTACTCTCTTTGCCTCTTGTATTTTTACTTTTCAAGCAACCTTTTTGCCTCTTGTATCCTATAGCCCTAAGCACGACTTGTGCAAATCAAGATGAAAAATCTAGGTGGAGAGTTTGACAAAGAACAAAGTAAAAAAAAATTCTGTTCAACAAAAATCAAGTTTGTTCCTACACTTTGATATTATGATTTGTGGTATAGTAAACACAACTGCTGCTTATTCAGTAAATATGAGAATATAAATGGGTAGCATGGTCTAATAAATAGATTATGGTAATTTTCTGCAAGTTATTTTTATGAATGATAAAGATACAAAATTTATCATGTAATATTAAGATCTCACATATATCTCTATACACTTATGGCATCAAAGGTCTTTGTTTCCTAGAGACCAAAAATAGCTACAAGATCAAGTATTTTGTATGTTTTCTTTAAACTGAAAATTCTTATATTTATCTAGCAATCTTTTGCAGGTTGTGAGACTGCTCCATCATTCCATATTGCCGAGCTTCCTAAAAATGGAGAGGGGACTTGTTGCAGACTAATAATCTATGATCTCACGTGTTATGTTTTTGGTATCATTTATTTGTCGAACATTTTGAATAAATGACTCTTAGCACTACTAGATAAGTGGCAGTGTTCAATATGTAGTTCTACATGAGTTTATCATGATGTAAATATGGTTTTGGAATCTTTCACAAGCGCAACAAAACGAACATGATAACCTCTGCTAAGCTTTCATTAATGGTACTTATTGTAGACATGCTAATAAACTACTCCCTCGGTCCCAAAATATAAGAACGTTTTTAACACTACACTAGTGTCAAAAACGTTCTTATATTATGGGACGGAGGGAGTACTAAGCTTTCATATTAGAATATTAACGTTCGCAAGTACTTTCCTTTACTCCCAGATTCGTAGGTATGATGATCAAGGTCCAGATTCACTAATTAACTGACGGATTTTGTGCAAATATTTTGAGGTCAGGCGAAAAGAAAATCAACTTCTTGATTTCACGATTTAGCGAACATGATCAAAGAGTTGTGTAGCCATGAGGAGGCCAGCTTCACACTGGAATACTAACTTAAGCAGTCATGAGGCTGGAATGTAACACTTTACCTTCTACTTATATTTGCTACAGAAACCATCTATCTTGAACACTATGTATCATTGTTGTATTGTGTAAATTGTAGCCAAGCATATGAAATATTTCGTATATGATTCTATTGGTCAGAAGCCCTGATTTATGATTCAAGGAGTTGCCATACACCTGTAAGTATTAAAGCTAGGAAGGCATGAAGCAGACTTTTGATTTATGTACTCCATTCTTCCCAACATGTAAAGCACTTATTTGGAGGACACGACTTTGACCTGTTGTACATGCCAAAGTACGTGGATTGAACATGTTTAAAAGGTATGGTAGTATTTCTCTTGAAAAATAATTTTATTTCATGTGTGTATACTAATTTTATAGCCATACACTAAGTGAAAATAATAGTCAAAGTTGTGTGACGAAGAACATAAAAGGGCAAGCGGGCCCTACATTTTGGGAAGGAGAGAATACTATACATTTTTGGAAGAAGGGGGTATTAGTTTATTGTTATCACTTAATATCTGATTGTTTTGTTTCAAATATAAGTCTCAAATTGAGTGATTAAATTTTCTTTCCCACGTCATGCACGTGCCTCTAATCTTTACTTCTGATGATGTACCTGGACCGTAGAACCTTAATGTTCTACACTCCCAACTACACCATGCGACAGGTTGCTTCAATAAGGCTTTTGTCGGCAACGCCAAGAAAATGTTGCGACTTATACAAGAAAATGAATTCTGAAAATAATGGTCTTGTCACTAAAGTATTAGATGTAATTTAACTTTTTGAAAGTTCTCCAAAAATATATTTTTGAACGCTTCAATCTCGTAGCACTTATATGATACAGTTCAATAAACAATGCATTCGCTATAACTAAATGGATCAAATAACCTTGAACTCCAAAGTAAGCACATCAAACATTGAGTACTTCCATGATTTGATCGATAAATCATCATTATTTTATATCCTCCCGTGGCAACGCACGGGCGTTCAACTAGTCTCTGTAATAACATGATATGACAGAATTGCATTTGATTATCTGACTGCACAACACCCCCATACGGCTTCAGTAATGGAGTTAAACTGATCTCAGAAACAGAGATATAAAATGAATGAGGGGACTGAACCATTGCTAAACCAATCGGATTATTTCCCCATTGACCTAGATTTCTCGAACCCACACCGAAATGCATGTAGTTTGTATTAGAAGAGGAACGCTGAGAAGGGGACAACATAGCCCATTCTCCTGGAAATTAAGTTCATTGTAGCAATCAGCTGAGCATTTGCAGTTCCATATAATCAAACTTATATATCCTGTCCAACTCCGGCAAAAATTCTAACCCAACGATAATACTAACACCTAAATTTAGGGCACACAATAACGGAACACAATGATTTGCCACTTCAAAGAATATCTACTGATGATATGGATATGCTACATTTTTTTTCTTGCAATCGAGGAATACCATATCAAATTCTTTGGAGCAGATTATTGTCGGCTTTCAGCTTTTCACCAATAAGAATGATAGCTTAACAGACGACGAAGTATAATGCAAATGCTAACTTCTGAGCCTAACATGGAAATACTTGTAACTGTAGCATTACCTCAGTAATAAGCTTGACTTCTTAGTTCATTGAACCACGGCACCTAAACAGCCAGCACATAGTTAGCAAGTGAAGGAGTAAAAGAGAAATATCCTAAAAAATGGCACAAACAACTATCTCAAAAAAATAAGGATAAGATTAAAATAAAACAAGTTCAATGGTAGCATAAATATTGTATCAGATGAATAAACACACAATTATTCTACGCGCACTCCCAAGCTCCAAAAAAATTGAGTTTGAGTACTGGCTATTTTGGGCTCAGGTCCACATGATGGTGGGACGGTCAGTGGCAAGCGTAGAATTCCAGAATACATCCCAAGCAAATTACAGGAAATAGCACGACAAAGAAAATCAATGAGAAAAAAGACGTCATTCAATTTAGCAACATATGAATTCATATGTATGTAGATCATAGTTTAAAATCTAGTTGGCTAATCAAAGTGGGTAGCAGGAGTATTAGTTCCTGGTGAGAGTGTCATTTCCAGCTGTCAATTGTTTTGTACTTTATTCGCTATTGGGTCATACTGAAACTTACATAATACTGAAAGTTTAAAAGAAGAATGAAGGTTCACAGCGATCAGAGCAGTAACCAATCCTCTGTGTGTGTGTGTGTGTTGGGGG
>NC_057807.1:52893289-52933065 GCF_018294505.1 Triticum aestivum | reverse complement strand
TCAGTAAAAACTATAAAAAGAAATGCATTAACTTCTATGGGAATAAGCTCATAAGCAGCAAAATTACCAAAAACAGAAGATGTCATGTAAAATATCTAAGCGATTTACCTTTGGGAACCACAGTGGCATGGTATCTTATTTTCCTCCAATGGAAATTTGTAATTGTACGTCAATTCTTCGCCAGCATATATACGCCTCTTTGCGTAAATGAAAATCTTCTTCTGGCCCTCAACAGTAATTATTTTTGTATAACAATTCGGCTGGCAAGGAAATAACGAGACTGCTATTCAGCATGTTACAGAAACCATAGTTGAATGTTTATTGTTAAGCAGTTTACCTCACACGAATGGTTGATAAATCTTGCTAAACCGCCACGCTTTGTAGCATCAACCTGTGTAAATTAAGAAAAAATGGAGGCAATGAACAGAGTTGCGCAAGGTGCAGTCACAAAAACTGGCAAAGATTAAACATGATTTCAATCAAAGGTTTGAGACTACCAAGCATCACAAGGACCCCAACCCATTAAAAGATCACATTTATGCTTTACATTATTATATTGTCACATAGCTCCATCATTTTCTGTACTGCTTCAACATTATCCAATTCTTCTATTGTCTAAGAAGCAAATATCAGAAATAAAGACACGTATGCAGCACACCATTTTAGATAAAGGCAGATAAGAATAATCTTCTACACCTACCACATAATCATCATCCAAGCGAAAAAGGTAACTGCTTCCAATTCCACTCTTCTCATATTGAGCCTCACGTATGTCTGAGACCTGTATGGTACAGATATATCAATAAGCTTCTTAAAAACTACTCCCTCCGTACACTTTTATAAGACCTTTTAGACATTTAAGACAGCACCTAAAACAGTTCAATTTCAGCTGTCTTAAACGACTTACAAAAGTGAACAGAGGGAGTACTACATTGATGAAGGGATTGTTGATTCAAGATAACAAAATTACCGGCCGGCGAATCAGTTCACCAACATATTCAATAACGAAATCTTCTGCATCAATTGACTCAAGGGCCACCAGACCCCATTCATGAATCTTGCTCCTTTGAAAACGTAACCGCTTCTTCCTTGCCTATATGCCAAAGGTAAGAGTCAGTGGTCATTCAAACTGTCATGGCAAGAGAAACTTGTGTACATGCAATGATTTATTTTACCTTCGATTGGGTAATTTTCAGTAGCTCGGTGCCTTCAGAAGCAGCTAACAGGTTTCGTAACTTAACGCGGTTTGTTCGCGCAGATGTACCTTTAACTTGTGGGTTTTTCCACACATTATTAGCTGAAGTTGAAAGAATACTCCGAACGCGGTACCCTCTCACACGAGTCCTTTCTGATGGAGTGGCGGTGCGTGCCCAATTACGCCACTCCCACCCATTGGAGGAAGCTCTTGCACAACCATCTGACTCTGGACACAAAATCAATGGTTTTGCCTTCTGACTGGAGTCAGTAGACATGTTCTTATTCTTTCTTTTCTTTGCAAGCTTTGTGGGCACACTAACGTTCTCAAAAGGAACCTCGTTATCAACCAGAGGCATCCTAGTAAGATGAGAAGTCCTTTGTCCTAGAAAAGAAAGATGATGCATGTGATAAATCTATGCAAATTTACAGGGGATGAAGCAAACAAGACTAAAATGCTTACTCTTTGGCACATCATTGGAAAGCCGCTTCAAGTCCTGTTCGATATTCAAAGGGCTTACAACATTATCAGGAGTTTTGGTACGACTCTTGGAGATCTTTGGCACATCACTGGAAAGCCGCTCCAAGCCTTGTTCAATATTCAAAGGGTTTACAGCATTATCAAGAGTTTTGGTACGACTCTTGGAGGCCTTTGGCACACCATTAGAAAGCCGCTTCAAGCCTTGTTTGATATTCAAAGGGTTTACAGCATTATCAAGAGTTTTGGTACGACTCTTGGAGGCCTTTGGCACATCATTGGGAAGCCGCTTCAAGCCTTGTTCAATGTTCAAAGGGTTTACAGCATTATCAAGAGTTTTGGTACGACTCATGGAGGTCTTTGGCACATCATTGGAAAGCCGCTTCAAGCCTTGTTCGATATTCAAAGTGTTTACAACATTATCAAGAGTTTTGGTACGACTCTTGGAGGACTTTTTCGACTTCCCGGCCTTCCTTGGTTCCTGGACATTTTTAAGATGAACCTTGCGCTCAACAAGCTCACGTAGAGGCTTGGAAAGCTGCTCATCCGTTGGAGTTCTCACTGCTTTTTTGGATGACACTGCTTCACAGCTGTTCCTTAACTTTCTCTTTCTGTAGTACGCATATTCTTTATTAGGTCTCAATGATTCGTCGATGTTTTTAGGCACAACAGTCTGCTTGGTATACCATGAATCAAGGCACTCACTGATAGTATCTGACAGGAGAGATGCCCACTCTTCTATAACATTCTTATGCAGTGTCTGCCTGCAGATAGCCACGGTAATGTATCTAGAAATTCCGGGCATAGAGTTGGTTGGTTTTGAAGGTCGGTATTTGTTTTTGTCCATGACCAGCACAGAAGCTGAGCCAGTCTCCATACCAGGAGGCACCTCATCAAAACTCTCATCCAATTCAGCTGCCTCGGATACATCCAGCTTTTCAAATATACTAGCATAAGATGAAGAAGGGGATTGATGCTCCACTGCATGCAAATTAAAGGGGTTAAAATAATGTAACCAAGCTCAGGTAAGACAAAATGCAATAGAAGAATGGTCGTTTACCATGAGAAGTGAGCATTTTATCTGTTGCCACATCAGATACAGATGATGTTGCGCCTGCCACCATGTCAGCAGGAATGGGTACAGTATCAGTAGCTATTTCAGCTGTAACCAACACTTCATCTACAGCCATTTCAGCCGGACTGGTTATTGCATCTAGAACCATTTCAGCCGGACTGGTTATTGCATCTAGAGCCATTTCAGCCGGACTGGTTATTGCATCTAGAGCCATTTCAGCCGGACTGGTTATTGCATCTGTAGTCATTTTAGCAATATCCAATAATTTATCTTGAGCCATTTCAGAAGGAATGGGGGGTGTTTCATGAATGTCCATTCCAGCAGAACTAGGCGAGTCCGGTGCATGAACAGGAGTACGAATTAGTTCCTGCAATACACATGTCCAACATGAATCATGTAAATTTCAAAATCTCAGTAGTCATAAGAGAAATTATTTATCATTGTTATCTCACTTGATCAGTGATGTCTTCAAGTCCAAAGCCCAACCAGTTTGTTATCTCCTCTGCAATAACCTTCCTGAAATGGTGAAACAAAGTTTCCTTTGCTGCCACGTATAGTTCATTTGCCAGCATTACCTGGACTCCTGATGAGGGATCAAAATATATGGTGGAACTTGATTCACGCCACCAACTATTTTTGCCATCGCAAGAACCAATATCTAACAACGGCGGAGAGACAGGGCTTGCACACTCCAATGTTGGCCCAAATCCAGGTGGGAAATCCATGTCGCACTCGATAGCTTCTGAATCACATATTACCTGCAAAGACATGGAAGTATAAGAACCCGTTATATATGACGAAAGAAAGGATATGAACGACATATTGCCCCCCTCCAAGAAATAGATACACTTGGTGTCAGAGACAAAACCTTCAATCCGTCAGCTTCTTGCTTGTTTCCATTATCAGACCCACCAGGAATACTCGTACAAGGAAGACTTGAATGGTGATTTCTCTTAATCCATGCACCACAGTAGTCCATAACAGGATCATACAGTATCCCATCCCAGATATTCTTCATGGATTCGTAATAAAGAGTTTGCCAAACTGCTGATAATATATCAGCAAATTTGGCATGCACCGCAGTTGACTGAACAGCCACGGGAGAAGTTGCTCGTACTGTATTATATGAGTTTCCTTTTTTGTGATCAGTAAATTTTGCATGAGCCTTGCCCTTTAATGCTGAAGCCTTCTTGCTGTCAGGCTGCCAATGTCAAAACCATGAGGGGGAGATTATGAAAAACTAAAGAAGGACCATACAAAGAGGTGCTCTTATTAGAAAAACTTTGTGCCAAATAATACACACCTTAACAGCTAGGAGTTTCGATTTTGCAGCTAGTTGCTTCTCAGTCTTCCTACAGGCGATAATTTCTGGAAGCACACAGCTGAAAATTTCATCAACAAAAATCTTGCGGGCTGATTTCACTATACCGGCATGGAGCTGATGACTAATATCATCGACTATGTCACCCATCACGTCACTGGCTGACCCAGAATCATTCTCTGAAGCTTCTGAATGCTCGGTGTGACCTCCACTCCACCAATCAATTAATGAGACAAGTGTAAATGGACCAAATTTGCTATCAACATGGTAAACCTACAATAAAAACGGACTTCATTCAGATTGCAGACTAATAATGAGATAAAGAAAATAGTTCACAGCTACACGCAAGATGTGTAAGTATGGTATTATAAAAAGGATCTAGTAGCACTAGCACAGCACGTCAACTTTTTTGTTTAACTTGATTCATGGGAGAACAACAAAAACTTACAGATAGAAGTTGCATTGACGTTTAGTGAATTTAACCATTTGTACACAGAAAATAGCTTGTGCTATCAATTTGTTATTCAACCTCACTGAGTTACCCAGTATTTTGCACTTGACAAGGCGAGAAGAGAAATGTAAATGAAATAATTTACCAAACGGTTTACAAGTGGTGCTAATCTAACACATAGGTGCAAGGACACTCAAGCCAATAATGCAACGAATTTCAAGAGGTCTTCACAAAACCAGCAGCATAAATAGTGTATGTACCAGACTAATATTCTTGAGCTTTGGCTAGTTATGACCAGATATGTAATTGCCTTCTAATAATTGCAGACCTGCCATTATGTAACTTTAATGGAAACATTGCAGTAAGCCAGTAACAGGGTAACAAGAATGAATTGTTGCTCGAATGGATAAAGCATATACCAACATAACTCAAGAGGATGGGATTTACAAGACATGATTTTGATTACTGAATATTTTTTACCATAGAAAGATCCTGGAGATAGCTGCTATGAAGCCAATAAGAAAGTTCAGCAAGAGAATGTGGCCCATGACGGCTACCATCGCTGTCCTCGAACATCCAGCATGACTCATCGCTTGAGAGAGCCTAGTGAGAGAACAGAAGCTAAACAAATCAGGGAGGTAGACAAGCGGCTGGCCGGTGTGCAGAAACATAGGTAAAAAGTGCTCGGCATACATCTGGAAGCGCCATTTTATCAGTACGAGCCACTGTCTTATTCTCCTTCGATTCATTTGGCGTGGTGACCGCGCCAGCAGAATTCCATTGTGAAAGGAACTGCTCTAGAGAACTCAAGGCTACAGGATTGAGCATTTGCCCACCAACAAGAGCATAAATAGCAAGATCTTGAGGCAAGAAACCACTGGATAGCCCCTCATAGAGCTGCTTGGGTGCGTAAGGCCCACACATCTGGCCATGCTCATTCACATACATACAGCCTTCAAAGGGCTGATGTTGCGGATATGCACCATATGTCCCATTTTGACCATTTGAATAGCCCATGCCAGACTGCGAATAGATCCCACCGCCGTTATTGACAGGACAAACATTCCCCTGCGTGGCAACAAACATGCCTGAGCTCTGTGGTTGGTCGCCGCTACAGGAAGCCATCTGACGCCTCTCCGAACACCTGGTCAATCAGAGCCAGCGATCAGCTCCAGCTTTAATTAAGTAAAAAAGGGAAGGAAATAACAATGTGACGAAACAAACAGAGAGGATCAACGGAAGGTTGTACCGGTCAAGCATGTTCACGCGTGCACCACTGCAAGCCGAGGCGGAACAATCAAGCGGTTCCCTGTCAGACCACTTTGTACGCTTTGTTCTGGGGAAAGAACTGGGGCTGCGGAAGCTCGACGACTCTGCCGGCGAATCATCCAAGCCCTGCTCACAAGGAAATTGCACAGGGGTCACACTAAGAACAGCATATTTCTCAAGTTCAGAACAAAAACCCGCCGCGGCGACCCTTCCGCTCAACACGAAATTCACCATTCTATGCAACAGAACTCGCAAATTTCAGGACGATCTCTAGGAATCGACCACCGGCACGTCTACGGGAGCAATCCCAAAAGCTCTCCCTACCCTCGCCTAGCTCACACGCTACCAGCGGGCGCTATCGCCATAAACGCCAAAACCACGCTGTAATCCACACCCCCCAAACGGCCGCGCACGGGCGAAAGAGACAAAATTCCGGGGGCCCAGTAGAGGCAGATCGCCGACGGCGAGACGAGGGGCCTCAAGCCCGCCTCGCGGCGGCGTCGACGCGCCCGGGCAGGTGAGGCGGATCTGACGACGGGAGAGAGAGCGGGAGCGAGAGCTCACCAGATCGGAGCGCGCGTGCGGCATGGCTGGCTCGCGGGGGATCGGGCGCCCTCCCGGAGTCGGATCTCCGCCGCGCCGCCGGCGGGTAGGGTTAGCGGTTGGGGGGTGGGAGGAGCGGAGGACCGGTCTGGCTTTGGGTTGGAGAGCGTGCCGGGCAAGAGGAGAGAGAAGACGGGGGGGAGCGTTTCGGACAGCTGGCCCGGCCAGTAATCATCATAATCGGAAGAACATTATTGATTTCCGAACTGGGCACTTCATGGAATTTCTGTCTACTACAATAAATTTGTGCTCCTCTTCCTTTCTTCTCCGAATCCGGCGGTGGTGGAAACGGCGGCGGCGGTAGGGATGAGAGTCGCCTCGACGACAAGTTAGATGTTAGGGTGGAGGGGTTCCGGAGCACGGGGAGTTTGGATAGAACGTCTGACCCGAGGATGGAGGCGGCGGTCGCAGGTAAGGCGAGAAAGACGAAGTTATTAGGGTCTTTTTTTGGGTGTTTGTATGAAGAGGGGCGGATCCGGGTCCATGGATGAAGATCTACGAGTTGGCGGTTAGGGCAAAAGGGCTTACCGGAGTCGGGGGAGTTTTAGCGAAAGCTCATGATCTGGGGGTGGAGGTCACCGGAGCCGTGGACGGTGAAGGTGGTGGGCGTGAGTAAGGTGGGAAGCGGTTGATTCGATGAGGAGGCTGCCGAAACGAAGGAGGAAGAAGGCGGCGGTTGTGGGTAAGGCGGGTAGGACGAAATTAGGGTTTTGATTTGGGGTATTTATATAAAGAGGGATGGATCTAGACCGTTGGGTGAAGATCTCCAAGTCTATACAATTCTAACTATTGGCCAATCAAACCCCTAAAAAATCCTAAATAATGCACCTCAACCCCAAAAGGGCAAAAACATAATTTTGGTATCTTCCTCTTTCGGCTTCATATCCGGTGCACTGGCGAGACAAGATTCACCTCGAGTTGAAGCTAGTAGTGAGGCAAAGATTAGGCGATGACGAGTTAGAGGTTATGATGGTGGTTTTCACAGAGTCAGGAGAGTTTTGAGAAAGTGATTAATCCGATGGTGGAAACAAAAATAGGGAGGATGAAGGTGGTTGTGGCGCGTAAGGCAAGAAGGGTGAAGTAAGGTTTTGAGTATGGGAGTGCCTATACATCAGGCACCTGAAAAATTCATCTGCGTCCGCTACTTCCGTTAGGGGCCGCTAGATTTTCATCCAACGGCCGAAGACATACCATGCACTGTTCATCTTCAACCTCGTCTTCTTCTTC
Organism: Triticum aestivum; assembly: GCF_018294505.1. Lineage (NCBI taxonomy): Eukaryota > Viridiplantae > Streptophyta > Magnoliopsida > Poales > Poaceae > Triticum > Triticum aestivum. The sequence goes on along the minus strand of NC_057807.1, from coordinate 52,925,447 downwards.
CTTATGCAATCGCCTACCCACCCCACCTCAACCGCCTCCCTTCGCCTCCCACGGTCGGCGGGGGCTGCCACGTGCCACCCCGCCCTCCCTTCAATCTTCCCTACCGTTGTTGCTTTGAAGCCACCGTGACCATCTCTCTAAGACCCCCCTACCCCTACCAACTACATGAACTCTGGCACCCCCCCCTCCCGCCAGCACCTTTCCGGACTCGCTATCAGTGGTTCCTACTCGTGCACGGCTCGGCCTTGTCGTGGTCGACGTTCCTCACACCATCCGCGCAGACTGCACCTTTGGCCTCGCGCGGAACGGAAAATGATTGACGCTCAAAAGAATTTCAAGTTCCGGTTAGCAAACGCATTTGAGTACTTCTATCAAAGATGAATAAATCTTGCCCCTCTGACAAACATCGTAGAAAAATATATTTGTTCGCCAACTAAAAAACATATATTGCTTCGAAAAACTAACATCTTTGTTTTTCACAACTCTGACAACGTGATTGGTTCAAGGGAATTAGAGATGGGGAATGGGAGTTGAGGGGGTGAGGAGATTAAAAGTCCACTATTTGATTACAGGGAGTGGAAGTGGGAAGGGGAATGGGAGTTGAAGAAGCCAATTCTCACGGATTTCATTCCAGGGTATCCTGTTAATTTGCGAGCAGAGTTTTATCCCAGGCCAATTCTCATCATACACCAAACAAGGGAATGAGAGTAAAAATCTACTTCCTATACCTAATCCCTTCATAAACACCCTTGTGCAAACTCCCGTTCGGCTGTGATGGTTCTCCATCGACGCCATGAGCCACAAGATGGTCATCCCACGCTAAAACTATGCTATTCTGGGAGAAGGCAACGAGAAATTGATTTCAGGAGCAGACAAAAACAGAAAGCCGAGTTGAATTCCAGCATACACCAAGTACTTCACAAGCTGAGCAATGTAATAAATCCACAGAGCATTTGGGCAGGGCTTTGAAGACTTTCCCTAAAATACACTCACAGCTGATCACTGCTTTACAACTGCTGCTACTTCAGCGAGACACCTACTTGACTCATGAACAAGTCGACTCTTTAGCTAGAGATGCAGCAGGGGTAGGGTAGTGCAACTCTCTAGCAAAATCATGGCAACCGAAAGGGTGTTTTCGAATGCCTGAAATCGAACCATTTCCGGCGAAACCCGCGCCTCAGTCACTCTGCTCCAGTTCTTAGTTACTACTACTACAACATTACATTGCTGGTTCCATCTGCTCTGCTAGTACCACCCAAAACATCACAATGGGTTCAGAAGTCATCAGTGACAGTTTCACCTGAAGAAGTCTTGCCACTGCACTATCAGCCCTGAAGCTTTCTGCAGGAAAACCATGCAAGCCAAAAGGAGTTCCAGGCCAGGGTAAAAGCTTCAGAGCTCATGCATCAATGGTGAGGTGCTTCTTGTGACTGGACACCTTGGCCTGCAGCTTCTCCAGCTTGGCGCTGGCAGTCCTGTGCCGGTCGCTCATCTTCCCCTCCTCGGTGCTGCACATCTGCAGCTTCATCTTCAGGCTGAACATCCGCTGGACCCGCGCCGCCCAGCCGTCCTTCCCCGGGGCGCCACCGAACTTCCGGATGTCCTGCCGCATGCCGGAGCACTCCCTCTCCAGCTCCGCCAGCCGCAGCCGCATGCTGTCCATGCCGGCCCTGAGCGCCTGGTTCTCCCTCACCGCCGCCGACGTGACCCAGCGGGCACCGGCTTCGCCGGACGTCGCGATGGTGCCACTGCCGTGGAGGGGGCGTGAGGATCCTTCCAGGTTGTCGGAGACCATCAGGCACCCGGCGATGGATGTCCGCAGCTGGAGCTGCTCGAAGAAGAGGACCTGCACCACCACACGCAGCGGCAGGCGCTCGTTCTGCGCGGCGTGGGTGCATGCCTCCAGGGACAGCTTCTGGCAGTCGATCAGCCGGCAGAGATGCTCGCGCTCGGATTCCGGCAGACAAGAATGCGCCTGTCAGCATTGCAGAACAAGACTGAACAGCATCAGCAATGGTGAAGTTCAAATTTTCATAAGTGAAGTGGCAAATGTGTCTTCAATTCTCGGGCAAGAACTTAAACTGAAGATGTGATGATTACGAACACTAGTGTCACTGATTAAGAACAAGAGTGACGATGTGATGATTATGGAAAAAATAAACAGCATTAACAATGTGTGTGTGAAAATAAATGCAAATGCGTCTACATTTCTTAGCACAAAAACTTAAACATATGGATACTAGTCTCACCTTGCCTTTGGAGGAAGTATCAATTTTAGAAATTACAACACTAGGGGGCATGTTTGGTTGGCTTTAGAAGTTGGCTAGCAACCGAGCCTATGACAAGTTGGGTATGTGACTAAGCAAGTGTGACATGCCATAACTGTGGCTGCAACCAAACGCTTGCCACATTTTGCCACACTTGTGGCACGAAAGTGTGGATGGCAACCAAACATGCCCTGGTTCCTTTAAACAGGAGATGAAGAAACTGCATGTCAACTATTTTCAGATAAAAAACAGACTCAAAAGTTTACCTTCAAGTATACATCAATGGCGCGGTAAAGTCCATCGTCTAGAGGCCGGGCATATTCAGGCAAAGCAGTTGCAAGAGATTCAAATTTCGGTGGCTTCAGGTTGATATCTGGTGCAATCTCTGCAAGGTAGCCATCAATCAGCTTAGCGACAGCGGTGATCGGCGCCAGTGAAGGAGAACCCATCACATCATCCAAGCACGGGGAGCCACCACCCATGGTCTGGTCCATTGCCAAGAAGTGATCAAGGATCCTGCGCACACATTCGACATTGTAGAGTGTGTCCATTGTGTACGAGAAGTTAGGTAGCAGTAGATCCTCCAGTGTGGCTTCATCTAATTGCATGCCGACCCTTTTCTCCAAATTGGAAATGCAAGCACGGTTGACTTTCAGAATCATGGCAGTTCGAAGCAGCCAGAGCAAAACATTTGTGGATATCAGGCCTCTCTGAAGAGGCAGCATCCTGTCAATGTCCTCAAGCAAATGCCTCTGTTCCTCCTCAGATAGGGTAGCAGCAGCAGAAGTCAGGGGCACCGGTCCCATGCTTTGACGCCTATTCAGTCCTGGGAGACACTTCTTGGCATAGTATGTGAGCGAACCAGCGACAATCTCCTCCTTGGCACCTCTTGACTCCATAGTGGAGATAAGCCTCTTGTATGTAGGGAAGCTCAATGATGAAGCATCACCATACCACCAATCTGAGCTGAAGTTCCCGAGCTTTGCGCCCGTGCTAATACCATTCCACAATACACTGCCCCCGGGGCTATGCATCGCACCGTGCTCTGATACTGGCCAGCCAAAGAGGTCTGGATCTATGCTAGCCTTGGCGGCCAACGATTCGACGCACCTCTTCGCAATGTGAAGGTCTTCGGCATGAGGGAGAAGGACATCACATGTCTTGAGTGCTTCCAGGGAATCTTTCCAGCTGCGGAGAACTACTTGGTTAAAGAACATTTCTGCCTGGTGGATGAGGTTATCCTGAGCTATTTCTTCTGTCATCTCGAGATATTCAGCGGCGCATCGAAGGTGGACAATATTTGCTGGAGAGAGCTCTATCTTCAAACCATAACAGAACCTTGCCACTAACTCGAATGATTTTGCACCTCCAGGGATGTCGGATAGTTTGATGGTACATTCGTCTTGGTCTGAATTCTCCTCAATCAACCTTCCCAAGATGGCACTCTTTGAAAGCAGAGGGAACTGCAAGGAGATAAGGACCACTTAGAACAAAAGGACAGCCAGTAAATATCAACCTCACATATTGAAGGCAAATAGCGAGAGGAAGTAGTTTGTAAGTGCTCTTTCTTTCAACAGAATATCTTGCTTCTTATCATCACAATTTCTTGCTAAGCTACAACATCTTATCTTACTTCTTATCATCACAAATTTACAGTGGGCTGCCATACTATACTAGATTGAAAAGCAAATTACCTTGTGGAGGTGGAAAGACATCTCCCCAACCTGAACGACAACATCGCTGGGAAGCCCAGTTGTGCAGAACCTGCAAGGCCCACAAGAAGATGGTCATCAGTGAATCACTAACCACATATATTCTGGCTTGCAGAGTTTTAGTTAAGCAAGTGAGGTGATGGGTTAGAAAATAGTAGTGGTAGTGGAAAAGAACACCTTCCATGTTTAACTAGATGCTAAAGAGAGAACTGATAAGGCATTGTTTCATATCCTGACCATCTCTTTAAACAAACAGAATCTATAGACAGACCGGCATTGCTTCTACAGAAGCTATAAAAGAGCAAGAAGGTCAGACTTGCTATAGGCTATACTCTAAAATATTCACCCTGAAGTACTGGAAGGGGACACCTGCACTATCTGGCATTTCAGCCTCACCAAACCTTGGTGCTTCATGGAAGTGGTCCTGTACATGAAAGCGAAAGGGGGAAACAAAAACCCTAGCGGTTCAAGAAGCACAACAAGGACAGGAAGTAGTAGTAGCAATGTGGGTGCGGACCAGGCCAAATCACACAAATCGCCATGCCAGAAAATTGAGCAAGGAAGAAAGATCCTGGAGTTCATGTCATGTCATGTGCCCCCAAATCCCCATTTGAAACACATTCTATTTCTGCCTTTTTCTAATTTTCTGACTATGTATATTTAGTAAACTAGCAGCAGGGAGCCAGGAACAGGACAAGCGCCCCCAATTGTTTAATGCCAGCCACGAAGCTTCCAAATCGCACACATTACATGCATGGCAGCAGAAGTCTGAAAGAACTGAAGGAAATGGCAAACCGTGGCTGGTAAAAAAAAGGAAGGAGCAGAGCATGGAGCATACCACGCTTGGCCTCGCCTGGTGAAGGCGTCCGGCTTGGAGCCGAGCTTGACGGAACCCATGGATCCTTGGAGGGAGGAACGGATCTGACTCCCCTGCGTCCAAATCCGGGGAGCACGCACGCACGCACGAGCAGCACACCCCCAGGCCAGGTAACCGCCACTCCGCAGTTTTGCCTCTCCTTAATCAACGCCCCGGGCACGAGATGGAGCAAGAAAACGCCACCATTGCAATTGGCGAGGGAATGTGAAGGCGCAGAGGCTAGAGGTTTCTCAGGACTCCCGGGGCTCGAGCTCTAGCAATGGGGGGTGAGTAGCGGGAGCAAGGCGAAGGAGAAAGGAAGCAGCGGAGAGTCCAAGAAACAATGGGCCGGCGACTGCGGTGGGGGAGAAGGAGAAGAAGGCGAGAGAGACCGGGCGGCTGCAGCCGGGGACAAAGAAGGGGCGGAGAGGAGAGGGTGGCGACAAATGGTGCGGCTGGGGCGCATTGATGTGGGTTTGGAGACCTGGGGTGGGAACGAAGAGGGGAATGCTCCAGTCTCCAGAGAGAGAAGAGGTTGTTAATTTTTTTGTTGGAGATCTACTCTGCTCTACGCTAATCCAATCTGGGGCGTGGTGCGGTGCAGTGAGAACTGAGATCCTCCTGTTGATTTCGACAGAGTGGACCCGGTAGCGTCCGGCGTACTACTGCCGCTGCTAGTACTACAGTGCAGAGATCCATGACATTATCTTAGTGACATTAACAGTCTGCACACGGCGCTCGTTCACGTTGTTTGTGATCTACGGCAGTACAGATCCACGGCATTATCTTATAACACTCTTATTACAGCATTCATTCGTTCGCATTGTTCGTGTGGTCAAATTCGGCACATGGGCAACACCTCATCGTTATTCTTCTGCAAGAGGAGGCTAAATTTCGTGTTTTGACCCTTTTGACGTAGTTTATCAGGATCTGACCCTGGTATGTTTTTTTTAGATTTGACCCTTTTGCTACCGCTGCAGACCCTCGCGGTAGCTTTATACAGGCTACCGCCGCCCTCCCTATCGGTAGGTGCCTTGACGGCGTCTAGCCGTTAACAACCACTGACACGTGGCAAAGGGACATACCGTCGCCGACCCTGGCGGTAGGCTCTAAGAGCATCTCCAGCCGTTGCCCCCCACCCCAGGACGCCTAAAAATCGGCCCCTGGGGGCGAGCCGGCGATACATTCGGCACTGGGGCAGTTTTGCGCTCAGTCGTCGCCCCCAGCTCGGCCCCAGACGCCGACGTTGGCCCACTTTTCGGCGAATATAAAGCCCATATGGGCGGGAATAGGCCCATATTCGACGTCGTTCGCCGTGGCTCGACGTTCAATTATCAACATAAATATTTTTTATCATATATTTCATCACAGAAAAATCAAATACTTCAACAAATAGTTCAATGCAAATTATATAGTTCAACAAATAAAAACTCATATTTCATCACATGTCGCGCCCGGCGTCGCCCTTGAGCCTCCATAGGTGCTCTATCAGATCTTGCTGCAGTTGATGATGCACATGTGGGTCTCGGATCTCCTGACGCATACTGAGGTAGGCAGTCCAGGTTGCTGGTAGCTGGTGATCAACTTGGGCAAGAGGACCCTGCCTGTGGTATGATTCAGTGTCAAACACTGGCTCTTCCTGCTCGCTCTCAATGATCATGTTGTGCAAGATGACACAGCAGGTCATGATCTCCCACATTTGATCTTTCGACCAGGTCTGAGCGGGGTACCGGACAACAGCTGGGCGAGGGCGGCGAGCACCATGAGATGCTCTTCTTCTTGGACGTCGGCCTCGGCTTCCTCCTCCAGCAGCGCGGCGAGCGCTTCCTCGTCATCCGAGTCCATCGCCGAGGCAGGCAAATCGCCGAACACCTTGCGTCCGGTGGGCATGCACCCACCGCTAAACTGCCCCTCCACGGCCGAAAACGCCCAGCTGCTGTCGGAGGGGCTGCCGCGGGGAACCTCTGCTATTTTTCCGGCGTGGAATGGCTATCTACCGGTGAAGGGCGGCGGGCGGCGCTGGGATATAGCTAGTGGCGGCCGAGAGCGCAGGGGGTGGTGTAAAGGCATATTTATCCCCAAGGTGTTTTGGTGATTGATGACAATGCTTTTGCGGACTAATCGTGTGCGTTGAGCTTTTCAGAGATTCATCCTTTGGCACGACACGATTTCCTCCCCCCTGTGTTTTATTCAAGACGGTGTAGCTCCTTCGTTTCTCTGTTGGTGGACTAGTTTCGTAGGAGTCACCGTACTATCAAGAGGGGATCCGCTTTGGTAAGGCTAGGGTGGAATCAACATGTACACATCCTTATCACACCCAATGTACCTTTCCGCTTCATTGGAGCTTCCTTTCCCCTCCTTGCCTGCCTTGACCTGTCCCAGCGGTAGTACCGCGGTCCTCAGCGATAGTACCATCGAAGCACGTCAAGCGGTAGTACCGCTCCCCGAGCGGTAGTACCGCTTGCTGTCTTCGGCCGTAGTACCGTAGTGGTTCCGGGCTACTACCGCCTCGACTCGAGACCTCGGTTTTTCGTGTCGGGTTTTACGGTACTAGTAACGACAGTAGTGGCGGTAGTACCGCTCCAAGCGGTAGTACCGCCCGTACTTCCGCGGTAGTACCGCTCTGGGCCCAGGACCCTGCAACCCTCGTGAACGCGGCAGTACCGCTGGGAGGGAACGGTAGTACCGCTTGTTCAGCGGTAGTACCGCCCTGCCCAACCGGTAGTACCGCTCTGTGCGTGGCTGCTTGGGGGGGGTAACGGTTGGATTGTTTCCCCCACTATATAAATGTGTCTTCTTCCCCAAAGTTAACTGATCTCTTCCCCCAAAAGCTCCATTGTTGCTCCAAGCTCCATTTTCACCCGATCTCTCTCCCTAGCCAATCAAACTTGTTGATTTGCTCGGGATTGGTTGAGAAGGGCCCGATCTACACTTCCACCAAGAGAAATTTGATTCCCCCCACTAATCCCTAGCGGATCTTGTTACTCTTGGGTGTTTGAGCACCCTAGACGGTTGAGGTCACCTCGGAGCCATAGTACATTGTGGTGAAGCTTCGTGGTGTCGTTGGGAGCCTCCAATTAAGTTGTGGAGATTGCCCCAACCTTGTTTGTAAAGGTTCGGTTGCCACCTTCAAGGGCACCAATAGTGGATTCACGACATCTCGCATTATGTGAGGGCGTGAGGATAATACGGTGGCCCTAGTGGCTTCTTGGGGAGCATTGTGCCTCCACACCGCTCTAACGGAGACATACTTCCCCTTAAAAGGAAGGAACTTCGATAACACATCCTCGTCTCCACTGGCTCCACTCTTGGTTATTTCGTGCCTTTACTTTTGCAAGCTTACTTGTGTTGCATCCCTTGCTTGCTTGTGTGCTAGTTGTTATTGCATCATATAGGTTGCTCACATAGTTGCATATCTAGACAACCTATTTTGTTGCAAAGTTTAAATTGGTAAAGAAAAGCTTAAAAATTGTTAGTTGCCTATTCACCCCCCCTCTAGTCAACTATATCGATCCTTTCAATTGGTATCAGAGCCTCATCTCTTTATTAAGGACTTTACCGTTCGAAGAGTATGGTTAAAACCACAGACGGTGTGGAGGAGCACTCCGGTGTGAATCCTAACTCGTCTACGGCCGATGGGGGTACCTCGGTCTCTCATGAGGAATTCAATGTGGCTCTAGACACATTGAAAAACTCCATGACGACCAAGATTGAAAGCATGTTTACTAAATTTCTAGAAGGACTTAAACTGTCTACCTCACCGATGAAAGTGGGTGATCCCACTGACAAGGTGACGGATGCTACCTCCAAAAAGGGGGAAGCTAACAGTGAAAAGGGTCCTTCTACTGGTGGTAGAAATGGCACCGACATCTTTGCCCATGTGTAACCTCCAACTTATGGTGGACCGATTCCCTCTACTCATTTAAATCATGTCGGTCCTCCTCCTAAGATTGTGAAAAATGAGGATTTTGATTCTTGGGTGTACCGCTTCAAGCGTCATTTAAAGCATGTGAATACTAATCTTTGGAGAATCATTGAAGAAGGTTTCTATCCACATGACCCAAGCAACTTCACCCCTCGAGAAGCCGTGGATAATCAATTCAATGAGAATGCTCTCTTCATCATCCAAGAGGCAATTCTCCCCGAAGATCTCCCTCATCTTCGATCCTACGCCACGGCCAAAGACGCGTGGCATTGCGTTGTGTCTCTCTATCAAGGAAGTGCAAGCATTCAACGCTCCAACTATGAAGTGGTGCAAGATGAAGCCGATGGGTTTGCTATGAAGGAAGATGAAGAACCTCGTGAGCTCTTTCGGAGAGTAACCAAACTTGCGGTCTCGCTCCGAGATCATGGGAGCAAGGACACGGATGACAATTGGATCAAACGCAAGTTCCTCAAGGCCATGATGCCCTACAACAAGGCCATGTCCTCCGTCATTCGTCAAAGACCGGACTTCCACTCCATGACCTCAAGTGAAGTGTTGGATGAGTTCGTTGCAATGAGCATCTTGGACAAGACCGCCGATAACACGGTGCTCCGGTCTCAAAGGGCAAAGAAGCCCAACCTTGCCTTGAAGGTCAAGGTTATTGTGGAAGAAGAGGAAGATGAGGAGAGCAACCCCGAAGATACAAAATATGATTATCACGAGCACATGGCTCTTGCTTCAAGGCAATTTTGGAGCAAGAAGAACTCAAGACCCAATTTCAACAAGAACAACTCAAGTGGCTTCAAGAGCAAGCAACGAGTTAGAACTTGTTTCAACTGTGGCAATGTGAGCCATTTCGTTGTGGATTGTCCTTACGAGAAGCGGGAAGACAATGGTGGCAAGCTCATCCTGAGAGACAAAGCCAAGTCTTTCCCCAACAAGAACAACTTCACCAAGAAGACTCCTACTCGAGGGTTGATGGTTCAAGAGGAATACCGTGAGGATGACGATGATGATGAAGATAGTGAAGCAATGGCCATGGCATCCGTTGCCATTGCCACAACTCCCCGGATGTCTCTCTTCGATTCACCCAACGAGAACATCACCGCCAAGTGCCTCATGGCTAAAGCCACCAACAAGGTAACCCCCAACATCAAAACCACCATTATTCCTAATCCTTCTTTGACGGTTGGCATTGATGATGGTAAGGGGTCTAATGAGGAAGTAAATGAATTTGAGTTCTTTATGAGTAAGCTCAAGGGCAAATCCAAGAAGCACTTCGTTGCTCTCTTGGAACAACTTGGTGAAGCCAATGACATGATCGAGGCTCACGAAGAAACCATCTCTAAGATGGAAGGTCATAGTCATGACTATGCCGATGAGATATCGGATCTCTCTAATGCTCTTGAGGAAGAGCGTGGGCATCGCTTGGCTCTTGAGGAGTCACAAAACGATGACCATGCCAAGTTAAAGAAATATCTCGATCATGCTCTTGTTGTGTCTCGTGTGCTAACTTCCGAGAAGGCTAAACTTGGAGTTGATCATGCTACACTCAAGGAGGAGTTTGATATGCTTGACAAGGCCCACAAGGTCTTGAAGGGTGCTCATGCTAACCTCAAGGAGTCTCATGCTCAACTCCAAGTTAAGCTAACCAAGGAGAAGGCCACCTTTCCTCACATGATCTTAATTGATAATGCAAATGCTACTAACCCGTGTTGTGAGCATGTGCATCTTGTGGAGGAGAATGCCAAGTTGAAGGAACAACTCGAGAGAGGCCTTGTGTCATGCATACAAGGTGAGAAGAACCTAAATGACCTTTTGAGCAATCAAAAGGAAGTTGTGGCCAAGGAGGGAGTTGGGTTCTCACCCAAGTCCAAGAACAAGAAGAAGAACGAGAAGAAGAATGACAAGACCAAACGACCTCCCCTGCTTAAGCAAACTTTTGTGAAGGAGGGAGAGGGTGCTCCTAAGGAGAAGAAGAACAATGCGAAGAGTGGTGATGCCAAAAAGGGCAAAGTCATCTCTCCCAACAAAGCCGACGACTTTAACCCTTCTTATGTGTTATGTCGTGCTAGTGATGGGCATGTTTATGCTAAATTTGTTGGTTCTTCTTATGAGTACATTGAATGGTCTATTTGGGTTCCTAAGACCCTTGTTACTAACATCAAAGGACCCATTACTAAATGGGTACCTAAAACCAAGCATTGATCTCTTGTAGGTGTTTGCTTCTGGTGGGGGATCATGGTTGCTCGATAGTGGAGCAACAAATCATATGACCGGGAGCAAGGACTTGGTGGTGGACGTGCAAAAGATCCCATCTATGCCCACCAATGTCGAGTGGGGTGATGCCTCACATTCTAAGGTATTGGGTCTTGGCAAGGTTGTCATTTCTCATGATCTAACGATCGAGAAAGTCATGCTTGTTGAGTCCCTTGCGTACAATTTACTTTCCGTTCGTCAACTTGCACTCATGGGCTTTGCCACCTTCTTTTATGTTGATACCGTGGCCCTCTTGTGGAGCAAGACTCTTAAAGTAGCCTTTGTTGGGCATGTCGAGAATGGTCTCTATGTGATTAACTTTTTGGAGCGACCCACTAAGACCGCGACGTGCCTAATGGCTAAAGTCGATGTGGGATGGCTTTGGCATCGCCATTTAGCCCACGTCAATATGAGATCTTTGCAAAGTCTTCTCAAGGGGGACCATGTCCGTGGACTAACAAATGTTAGTTTTGCCAAAGATCGTGCTTGTAGTGCTTGTATCGAAGGAAAGCTTCATGAGTTGGCTCACCCTCCCACGACTATCATCTACTCAAAGAGACCCTTGGAGCTCCTTCACATGGACCTCTTTGGGCCTCCATCCTTTGATAGTCTTGGGGGAAGAAAGTATTGATTGGTGATTGTGGATGATTATTCAAGATACACATGAGTATATTTCTTCAAGAGGAAGAGTGAAACTCAACAAACCGTCATCGACTTTGCAAATGAAGCTCAACGACAACATGATGCAAAGATCTTGACAATAAGAAGTGACAACGACACCGAGTTCAAGAACTACACCTTGGATGAGTTCCTTAGTGATGAGGGGATCAAGCATCAATATTCCGCTCCATACACCCCTCAACAAAATGGTGTTGCGGAGAGGAAGAACCGGACGTTGATGGATGCGGCAAGGACCATGATGGCGGAGTTCAAGTCTCCATACAACTTTTGGGCCGAAGCCATCAACACCACGTGTCATGCATCAAATCGGCTCTATCTCCGCAAAGGCTTGAACAAGACTCCTTATGAAATTCTCACCGGTAACAAGCCCAATCTCAAGTACTTCCAGGTGTCCGGGTGTAAGTGTTTCATTCTCAAGAAAGGTGTTCGTTTGTCTAAATTTGAGGCTAGAGCTTCTGAGGGCATATTTGTTGGTTATGCTACAAACTCTCATGCTTACCGTGTTCTCAACAAGTCCACCAGACTCATTGCGGAGACGTGTAACGTGGAGTTTGACGAAAATAACGGCTCCCAAGTGGAGCAAAGTGGTACTTGTGATGTAGGTGATGAAATTCCTCCCCAAGCCATAAGAAGAATGGGTATTGGTCATATTCTACCCATTGAGGAACCCCTTGTGGCCGAAGGAGAAGGACAATGCTCCACTCAAGTGGAGCCATCACCTCCCAAAGACCCACACACTTCCGAAGAACAAAGTGAAGGCCCTCAACCTCATGAACAAGACCAAGGGCAAGATCAACCTCAAGATGGTGGTGAACCACCAAATGATGCCCAAGGTCAAGTTCTCCCCCTCGAGTAAGTTCACGATCAAGAGCAAGCTCAAGATCTCGAGCAAGCTCAAGACGGCGCTCAAGATGATCAAGTTGATCCTCCTCCTTCCACATCTGAGGAGGAATTAGAGCGTCGTGCCGCGAAAATTGCTTCCAAACTCACCACCAAAGGCCATCTCATGGAGAATGTGGTTGGAAGCCCAGGAAAGGGGGTAAGCACTCGTAGACAATTAGCAAACTATTGTGTCACGCGTTTGTCTCTTGTGTTGAACCCCAAAAGGTCTTTGAGGCGCTCGAAGATTCGGATTGGCTCAATGCCATGCATGAAGAACTCAACAACTTCGAGTACAACAAGGTGTGGAGATTGGTGCCACGGCTGTCGGGGAACCATAACGTCATTGGAACCAAGTGGATTTTCAAGAACAAGCAAGACACTCATGGGAACATCATTCGCAACAAGGCAAGATTGGTAGCACAAGGCTACTCCCATGTCGAGGGTATCGACTACGGTGAAACCTTTGCTCTCGTTGATCGCCTTGAATCCATTCGTTTGTTGATTGCTTATGCTTCTCACACAACTTTAAGTTACAACAAATGGATGTGAAAAGTGCTTTTCTTAATGGTCCTATTAATGAGTTGGTTTATGTCAGGCAACCCCCCGGGTTCGAGGATCCTTACTTCCCGGATCATGTGTATCAACTCGATAAGGCACTCTATGGCCTTAAACAAGCCCCATGTGCGTGGTATGACCACCTTACCGAGTTGTTACAAGATCGTGGATTTGAACTTGGGCAAATCGATCCCACTCTTTTTACTAAGAAGGTCAAAGGGGAGTTGTTTGTGTGCCAACTATATGTTGATGACATTATCTTTGGTTCCCCTAACAAAGCTTTCAATGAAGAATTTGCCGCTCTCATGACCTCTAAGTTCAAAATGTCTTTGATGGGAGAGTTGAAGTTCTTCCTTGGTTTTGATATCAAACAAAGAAGAGAAGGTACCTTCATCAACCAAGCCAAATACACTCAAGACATGCTTAAGAGATTCAAGCTAAGTGATGTCAAGCCAGCTTCTACTCCAATGCCTACCAAGTGCCAACTTGACATTGATCCCAATGGTAAAGCGGTGGATCAAAAGGTATATCGCTCTATGATTGGATCCTTGCTTTACCTTTGTGCATCTAGACCGGATATCATGTTGAGTGTGGGAATGTGTGCACGGTTTCAAGCCGCACCAAAGGAAAGCCACTATGTGGCGGTCAAGCGAATCTTTCGATATTTGGCTCATACCCCAAACTTTGGCCTATGGTACCCAAGAGGAGCAAACTTCAAGCTCGAAGGATTTACGGATTCCGATTGGGCGGGAGACAAGGTGGATAGGAAGTCCACTTCCGGAGGGTGCCAATTTCTTGGTTGCTCTTTGGTGAGTTGGTCTTCCAAGAAGCAAAGTTGTGTGTCTCTGTCGTCCATTGAAGCGGAATATGTGGCGGCCGGTAGTTGTTGTGCACAACTCTTATGGATGAGGCAAGCCTTAAAGGAATACGGTATCATTTGTGACAAAGTGCCTCTTTGGTGTGACAATGAAAGTGCCATCAAGATTTCTCTCAACCCGGTGCAACATTTCAAGACGAAGCATATTGAGATTCGGTATCACTTCATCCGGGATCACATTAGGCGAGGGGAGATCGAGCTCAAGTATGTCAACACTCATGATAACCTTGTAGATATTTTCACGGAGCCCTTGGATGAAGCAAGATTTCGCGAGTTAAGGCATGAGCTAAATATCGTTGATTCGAGCAATGTGACTTGAACCCTTGCACACCCCACCTCACTCAACTTGTTGTCTAGTTTAGGTGTAGGCATGGACATATGGGGAGTGTTGTTCTCTCAATGAACTCTCCCCCCCATTATGCATAAATTGATCTAGTCTTTCACATTAACCATTTTTATGGTACTTGTGCTTCAAGGACGAGTTTTGGTCATGGGTCCAAGGTTAAAATCTTTGTGACGCCATACCTCTTGACTCAAACATAGGTGTCCTCGGCCACCGCCCTCTTTTGAAGAGGTGTGTTTTGGCCCCTTGCTAGTGTGTTTGCTCCCATGTTGGTCTTTCCTTCCTTCGTGCCTTTTGTTTTCTCGTTCCTTTTTGAGCATTGGCCGTCTGTCTAGAGGCATGTTGGTTGCTGGGCGGTACTACCGCTGGTGGTGCGCGGTACTACCGCCCACCAGCGTGGTACTACCACTGCGGGGCGGGGGCAGGGGGTTATATCGGGGGCAGGGGGAGTTTTATTCTCCCCCATACCCTTTCGCTCGCCCTCTCGCTCCGTTTCGTCTCTCCAGCAACCGGTCGCCGCAGAAGGGCTCCGGCGGATCTCCTTCTCCGGAGCGTCCCTCTTCATTCCCTTCGGTGGAATCGATCCCCACCTCGTCCTCTTGCCATGGATGCCGGTATTGCCCCCGTTCTCTCTCTTTTCTTGTCTAGATTTCCAATCTAGCATCTTAGGGGCAATAGTGGTTGCATCTCTAGACTAAATCTAGGCTTGAGTAGGATGGAGAAGGCATCTAGGCAGTTTGGATTAGTGGTTGGTAGAAGTATTTTTGAATTTGGTAGGATGGTAGTGTCGGATCTGACCACAGCAGTGGGAAACCGATGTTTCCCCGTCTCGAGCGGTACTACCGCTCTCCTGGAGCGGTACTACTGCTTGGAGCAATACTGCCGCTTACAGGTCGCGGTACTACCGCTTGCTACCCAGTTCCACCATACTCTTACCATTCAGTGATCCTTTTGTTGTGTTTTGTGGCTTTTGCTCTTTCTTTCTGGTTGTTCTGTGTGTTCTTGTGTGTGGTTCTAGGTGATGAACATCCTGAGCATCAGGCTCGCCGTGTCAACCCCGGTCATGCCACGTTGAAGCATTACCGCACTACTGAGTCTGCAGGAGGTTCCTCAAGTGCTCCACCTCCACCTCAACTCAAGAAGAAGTCTGCTGTCAAGCCGAAGCAAACTGGCAAAACCATGTCGGAGATGCAAGCCAAGGAGTTCTGGGCAAGGCGTCGCAGCAACCCCTATGAGGCAGACCAAGATCCCACTTTGGTCAACCGTCCGTTCTGGAACAGGTTTCAGTTTGCCATTTTCTTTGATGTGCTCAAGGCCAAGAAGAACCTCTATGTCAATGTGTGCTCCATCGACACCGGCTATATGGAGAAGGATCCTGAGTACTTTGGTGAAGCTCTTCAGATGTGCACTCAACTGAACATTCTCGGTATCATGCAATTCAACAAAGATTATGATCCTGATATTGTGTCCCAATTCTATGCCATGATTCATCTCGGAACTGATGAGGACAGGACACTGACTTGGATGACCAATGGCAAGTTGCTTTCTATCAAGTGGAAGGCGTTCATGGAGTTGCTTGGGGTGGAAGATCACGGGCTTGCTCCTGTTGGCTTTCACCCTCACCGCAACACAACCTCCACTCACAAGCAAGCTCTCTGGCCCTATTGCACGCTGAAGATCAACCATGAGACTAAGAAGGAAACTTATGAGCTGCTTGCCTTTCTGGATATTCTTCACCGTGTCTTCCGTGAGACTCTTTTCCCTCGCATCGGGAATCTGGATATGGTTCATTCTTATCTCGTGGACATGCTTCTCTTCTGTCAGCGTGAGAAGGAAGAAAACACTAGCGAGTCCCTGGACATCTCTCATGTCATGTGGTCTGAACTCCTATCTGGCATTTCTGAGCGTAAGTGCCCAATCTATGGTCCTTTCATCATGCTGCTTATTGAGAAGGCATGGGATTGTGTCTATCCCAAGGTTATGCTAGAGACTGGAGAGTTGGTGTCTCATGAGGTCAAGCGTGTGAGGAAGAAGGACAACTGGGGCTCTCAGGTCCCTAAGTCTGGGGGTGCATCGTCTGCTGTTGCTATGGAGACCGAGGAGGAGGCTGAGGCTGAGGATGATGATGACTATGAGCCTTCTAGGGCAGAGCCCTCTTGGGCAAAGAAGCTCAAGCTCAAGGTAAAGAAGCTATTCTGCATGGAGTCTCACGGCCAGTACATGACTCATGTTGCTGAGAAGAAGGCCAGGGGTCGTCATAAGGAGATCATGCGTCAGATGGGTGTTATCGTTCTCATTGGATCTGAGGATCAGCTTACTGAAGAGGAGGACTGGGTTCAGCAGCACTGCCCGTGGACAGATTCTGATGCCGAGTAGTTCCCGACCGACGACGGTGGCAAAGACGATCACGCTGAGATATGATGTTCGCGACCTTGCTATCACCTTGAGCCGTAGCAACACTCCCTCTATTTTTGGTGTCTCGATGCCAAAGGGGGAGAGAGTTTAGGGATTTTTATCGTGGTTGTCTATTTCGCGAGTGTGTCTTCTTTGTGGTGTGCTTTTTTGCTATTTGCTTTGTTTGGTTTTGTGTCAGTGAGACCTAAGTTCCAGACATATGGTGTGATACATATGCTACCTTATCTCTAGATTATCTTTATCTATGTCTACCTAGCTTATGAGTTGCATGCTTATCTTGTTATATACTCTTTGCTCTCATATATCTTGCTTAGGTTGTTGGTCTCCAAAATGTAGGGGGAGCGTTGATCCTAGTATGTGTGTCGTGTAGTCCAAAGCACCTATCTAGATAAGCACACATCTAGGGGGAGCTCATCTACTTTTGTGAGTTGTGGGGTTTGCGCTTTCTTCCCGTGCAAATCCCGTATTGTCATCAATCCACCAAAAAGGGGGAGATTGTAAAGGCATATTTATCCCCAAGGTGTTTTGGTGATTGATGACAATGCTTTTGCGGACTAATCGCGTGCGTTGAGCTTTTCAGAGATTCATCCTTTGGCACGAGACGATTTCCTCCCCCCGGTGTTTTATTCAAGACGGTGTAGCTCCTTCGTTTCTCTGTTGGTGGACTAGTTTCGTAGGAGTCACCGTACTATCAAGAGGGGATCCGCTTTGGTAAGGCTAGGGTGGAATCAACACGTACACATCCTTATCACACCCAATGTACCTTTTCGCTTCATTGGAGCTTCCTTTCCCCTCCTTGTCTGCCTTGACCTGTCCCAGCGGTAGTACCGTGGTCCTCAGCGGTAGTACCGACGAAGCACGTCAAGCGGTAGTACCGCTCCCCGAGCGGTAGTACCACTTGCTGTCTTCGGCCGTAGTACCGTAGTGGTTCCGTGCTACTACCGCCTCGACTCGAGACCTCGGTTTTTCATGTCGGGTTTTATGGTACTAGTAACGGCAGTAGTGGCGGTAGTACCGCTCCAAGCGGTAGTACTGCCCGTACTTCCGCGGTAGTACCGCTCTGGGCCCAGGACCCTGCAACCCTCGTGAGCGCGGCAGTACCACTGGGAGGGAACGGTAGTACCGCTTGTTCAGTGGTAGTACCGCCCTGCCCAAGCGGTAGTACCGCTCTGTGCGTGGCTGCTTGGGGGGGTAACGGTTGGATTGTTTCCCCCACTATATAAAGGTGTCTTCTTCCCCAAAGTTGACTGATCTCTTCCCCCAAAAGCTCCATTGTTGCTCCAAGCTCCATTTTCGCCCGATCTTTCTCCCTAGCCAATCAAACTTGTTGATTTGGTCGGGATTGGTTGAGAAGGGCCCGATCTACACTTCCACCAAGAGAAATTTGATTCCCCCCACTAATCCCTAGCGGATCTTGTTACTCTTGGGTGTTTGAGCACCCTAGATGGTTGAGGTCGCCTCGGAGCCATAGTACATTGTGGTGAAGCTTCGTGGTGTCGTTGGGAGCCTCCAATTAAGTTGTGGAGATTGCCCCAACCTTGTTTGTAAAGGTTCGGTCGCCGCCTTCAAGGGCACCAATAGTGGATTCACGGCATCTCGCATTGTGTGAGGGCGTGAGGAGAATACGGTGGCCCTAGTGCCTTCTTGGGGAGCATTGTGCCTCCACACCGCTCTAATGGAGACGTACTTCCCCTTAAAAGGAAGGAACTTCGGTAACACATCCTCGTCTCCACCGGCTCCACTCTTGGTTATTTCGTGCCTTTACTTTTGTAAGCTTACTTGTGTTGCATCCCTTGCTTGCTTGTGTGCTAGTTGTTATTGCATCATATAGGTTGCTCACATAGTTGCATATCTAGACAACCTATTTTGTTGCAAAGTTTAAATTGGTAAAGAAAAGCTTAAAAAATGTTAGTTGCCTATTCACCCCCCCTCTAGTCAACTATATCGATCCTTTCAGGTGGGAGGCGAGTCATGGAAGAAAATCTTGACTTTTCACCTGATGGCGTGGGCCAGCCGCGCTTTTCCCTTACGCTGGAGCCCCCAAGTGCCCCCCAGCGCGCCGGGCGAAAAAAAGGGCCGAACCGGCGCTTTCCGTCGTCCTGGGGGCGCGACTTGGGCGTGTTTTTGGCACCGGTGCCGAAAAAGTCACCTGGGGGGGCCTATTGGGGGCGCGACTGGAGATGCTCTAATAACCTACACCGGGAACTCTGGTGGTAGGGTCCTGGATAAGGTTGTGAGGGATGGGGGTTGTGCTCCCCCACCCACTCATTCACGCCCATTCCCATTCTCCCTCTTTCGAGCTCAAGCTCTCTCCCCTCTTCTCCCCCATCAAAGCACCCACTAGACCCCCCTTCCATTGCTTGAGGTTTGTCCGGTGGATTCGGGGCATTTGCATCACCCAAGGTACCTCCCTTCACCCCCCTTGATTTTGTTGGTTGGAATCTTGTATTTTGCTCATTTTGTTGCAAACCTAGTTCATGGTTTTGTTGTGGTGAGATCAATGTATATGATGCATTTAGGGTAATGTTTGTGCTTTGACAATGTGTTGTGTGACTAGCATTGTGTGGGTACTAAAAACTATCATTTAAGGTTTTGTTAGGTTGGGTTTAATGTTATGGCTAGGGTTATGGTTATGGTTAGGGTTATGTTTAAGTAAATGCTTATGATGAATGTTATAGTAGTTACCTCTCGAATTGTAGCTCGATCTAGTCCTAGGGTTATAGTTTTTGTCAAGAGACGGTTATAATCCCTGGACTTGTAGGATGGGATTGATCATCTATGTTGAGAGTTCTGCGGACGCGGCGGCAAAGCGTGAACGTGCAGTCATTGAGGAAAAGATGGACCGTGGGTCGAAGCCGCCGATGCGTTGAATGCGCCTTGTAGAGAATTTTCAAAGTATTATGTGTCCAAGTGCGACGATGACAAAGTTAAGTTATACCAAGCTAAAGAGAAAAACATAAGCAATCTCAAAAAGGAAGAGAAAATTCATAGACGTGCTCTAGCAAGGCAAATTGCATTGTGTGAAACAAGGGATGAAATGAGTGAGATGGACTTTAACAACCCTGTACAGATCATTGACTGGCTAGTTACGCAAGCATCATCAGCGCTACCTATTCAAGCATCTCGTTGGGCTTGGGTCCGTGAAAGAAATGATGTCATTTGTTGCAACCGGGGGCCGTTCGACAAAGATGTCGTGTTGATGGACGAATAGAGGTGGTTAAAACACATGATGTTGTAGTTGTCATTTGGACTGTAATTGAAGGAAATATGCCCTAGAAGCAATAATAAAGTTATTATTTATTTCCTTATTAATGATAAATGTTTATTATTCATACTAGAATTGTATTAACCGGAAACTTAGTACATGTGTGAATACATAGACAAAACATATTGTCCCTGGTATGCCTCTACTTGACTAGCTCGTCAATCAAAGATGGTTATGTTTCCTAACCATAGACATGTGTTGTCATTTGATGAACGAGATCACATCATTAGGAGAATGATGTGATGGACATGACCCATCTGTTAGCTTAGCATTGTGATCGTTACAGTTTCATTGCTAATGCATTCTTCATGCGTTATACAAATTCCTCAGACTATCAGATTATGTAACTCCCGAATACCGGAGGAACACTTTGTGTGCTACCAAACATCACAACGTAAATGGGTGATTATAAAGGTGCTCTACAGGTGTCTTCGAAGGTGTTTGTTGGGTTGGCATAGATTGAGATTAGGATTTGTCACTCCGTGTTTCGGAGAGGTATATCTCTGGGCCCTCTCGGTAATACTCATCACTATAAACCTTGCAAGCATTGTGACTAATGAGTTAGTTGTAGGATGAAGTATTACAGAACGAGTAAAGAGACTTGCCAGTAACAAGATTGAACTAGGTATGATGATACCGACGATCAAATCTCGGGAAGTAACATACCGATGAGAAAGGGAACAACATATTTTGTTATGTGGTTTGACCGATAAAGATCTTCGTAGAATATGTAGGAACCAATATGAGCATATAGGTTCCGCTATTGGTTATTGACCAGAGATGAGTCTCGGTCATGTCTACATAGTTCTCGAACCCATAGGGTCCGCACGCTTAACGTTCGGTGATGATTGGTATTATGAGTTTATGTGATTTGATGTACCCAAGGTTGTTCGGAGTCCAGGATGAGATCACGGACATGAGGAGAAGTCTCAAAATGGTTGAGACATAAAGATTGATATATTGGAAGACTATATTGGGACACCAGAATAGTTCTGAGGTGTATCGAGTATTTTCCGGAGTATAGGGGGGTTACCGGGACCCCCCGGGGGGTTATTGGGCCTCAAGGGCCAATGATACGTCTCCAATGTATCTATAATTTTTGATTGTTCCATGCTATTATATTACCTGTTTTGGATGTTTAATGGGCTTTACTATACACTTTTATATTATTTTTGGGACTAACCTATTAACCAGAGGTCGAGTCCAAATTGCTGTTTTTTGCCTATTTCAGTGTTTCGGAGAAAAGGAATATCAAACGGAGTCCAAACGGAATGAAACCTTCGGGAGAGTTATTTTTGAAACAAACGCAATCTAGGAGACTTGGAGTGGACGTCAAGAAAGAAACGAGGCGGCCACGAGGCAGGGAGGCGCGCCCAGGTGGGTAGGCGCGCCCCCACCCTCCTGGGCCCCTCGTGGCTCCCCTGACCGACTTCCTTCGTCTATATATACTCACGTACCCTGAAAACATCCATGAGCACCACAAAACCCTATTTCCACCGTCGCAACCTTCTGTACCCATGAGATCCCATCTTGGGGCCTTTTCCGGCGCTCCGCCGGAAGGGGGATTGTTCACGGAGGGCTTCTATGTCAACACCATAGCCTCTCCGATGAAGTATGAGTAGTTTACCACAGACCTTCGGGTCCATAGTTATTAGCTAGATGGCTTCTCTCTCTTTGGATCTCAATACAAAGTTCTCCTTGATCTTCTTGGAGATCTATTCGATGTAATTCTTTTTGCGGTGTGTTTGTCGAGATCCGATGAATTGTGGGTTTATGATCAAGATTATCTACGAACAATATTTGAATCTTCTCTGAATTCTTTTATGTATGATTTGTTATCTTTGCAAGTCTCTTCGAATTATCAATTTGGTTTGGCCTACTAGATTGATCTTTCTTGCAATGGAAGAAGTGCTTAGCTTTGGGTTCAACCTTGCGGTGTCCTTTCCTAGTGACATCAGGGGTAGCAAGGCACGTATTGTATTGTTGCCATCGAGGATAAAATGATGGGGTTTATATCATATTGCTTGAGTTTATCCCTCTACATCATGTCATCTTGCCTAATGTGTTACTCTGTTCTTATGAAATTAATACTCTAGATGCATGCTGGATAGCGGTCGATGTGTGGAGTAATAGTAGTAGATGCAGAATCGTTTCGATCTACTTGTCGCGGACGTGATGCCTATATACATAATCATGCCTAGATATTCTCATAACTATGCACTTTTCTATCAATTTCTCAATAGTAATTTGTTCACCCACCGTAATACTTATGCTATCTTGAAAGAAGCCACTAGTGAAACCTATGGCCCCGGGTCTATTTTCCATCATATAAGTTTCCGATCTACTTTATTTTGCAATCTTTACTTTCCAATCTATATCATAAAAATACCAAAAATATTTATTTATCTTATTATCTCTATCAGATCTCACTTTTGCAAGTGGCCGTGAAGGGATTGACAACCCCTTTATCGCGTTGGTTGCAAGGTTCTTATTTGTTTGTGTAGGTACGAGGGATTTGCGTGTAGCCTCCTACTGGATTGATACCTTGGTTCTCAAAAACTGAGGGAAATACTTACGCTACTTTGCTGCATCACCCTTTCCTCTTCAATGGATGTAATGCGAGGGGGCGCCGTTGCCGGGGAGGTCTACGCACAAGTCAAGACATACCAAGTACCCATCACAAACCCTTATCCCTCGCATTACATTATTTTCCATTTGCCTCTCGTTTTCCTCTCCCCCACTTCACTCTTGCCGTTTTATTTGCCCTCTCTTTCCCGTTCGCCTCTTTTTTCGCTTGCCTCCTGTGTGCTTGTGTGTTGGGGTGTACTCTCACGATGGCTCAAGATAAAACTAAATTGTGTGATTTTTCCAATACCAACAACAATGATTTTCTTAGCACTCCGATTGCTCCTCTTACCGATGCTGAATCTTGTGAAATTAATGTTGCCTTGTTAAATCTTGTCATGAAAGATCAATTCTATGGCCTTCCTAGTGAAGATGCCGCTACTCATCTAAACAACTTTGTTGATTTGTGTGATATGCAAAACAAGAAAGACGTGGATAATGATATTGTTAAATTGAAGCGATTTCCATTTTCGCTTAGAGATCGTGCTAAAACTTGGTTTTCATCTTTGCCTAGAATAGTATTGATTCATGGAATAAGTGCAAAGATGCTTTTATTTCTAAGTATTTTCCTCCCGCTAAGATCATCTCTCTTAGAAATGATATTATGAATTTTAAGCAACTTGATCATGAACACGTTGCACAATCTTGGAAGAGGATGAAATTAATGATTCGCAATTGCCCTACCCATGGATTAAATTTATGGATGATCATACAAAATTTTTATGCCGGATTGAATTTTGCTTCTAGAAATCTTTTAGATTCGGCCGCGGGAGGCACTTTTATGGAAATCACTTTAGGAGAATCTACTAAACTCCTAGATAATATTATGGTGAATTATTCTCAATGGCACACCAAAAGATCTACTAGTAAAAAGGTTCATGCGATAGAAGAGATTAATGTTTTGAGTGGAAAGATGGATGAACTTATGAAATTGTTTGCTAATAAGAGTGCTCCTATTAATCCTAATGATATGCCTTTGTATACTTTGATTGAGAATAATAATGAATCTATGGACGTGAATTTTGTTGGTAGGAATAATTTTGGTACCAACGCGTATAGAGGAAATTTTAATCCTAGGCCGTTTCCTAGTAATTCCTCTAATAATTATGGTAATTCCTACAACAACTCTTATGGAAATTTTAATAAAATGCCCTTTGATTTTGAGATTAGTGTTAAAGAATTTATGATTTCTCAAAAGAATTTCAACGCTTTGCTTGAAGAAAAATTGCCTAAGATTGATGAGTTGGCTAGGAACGTGGATAGAATTTCTCTTGATGTTGACTCTTTGAAACTTAGATCTATTCCACCTAAGCATGATATCAATGAGTCTCTCAAATCTATGAGAATTTCCATTGATGAGTGCAAGGAAAGAACCGCTAGGATGCGTGCTAAGAAAGATTGCTTTGTAAAAGCGTGTTCTTCCAGTTTTCATGATAACAGGGATGAAGATCTAAAAGTAATTGATGTGTCTCCTATTAAATCTTTGTTTTGCAATATGAATCTTGATAATAATGGAACTGGAGATGAGTCAACTTTAGTTAAGAGGCGTCCCAATGATTCAGAGTTTTTAGATCTTAATGCAAAAATTGGTAAAAGTGGGATTGAAGAGGTCAAAACTTTACATAGCAATGAACCCACTATTTTGGATTTCAAGGAATTTAATTATGATAATTGTTCTTTAATAGATTGTATTTCCTTGTTGCAATCCGTGTTAAATTCTCCTCATGCTTATAGTCAAAATAAAGCTTTTACTAAACACATCGTTGATGCTTTAATGCGTCTTATGAGGAAAAACTTGAACTAGAAGTGTCTATCCCAAGAAAACTTTATGCTGAGTGGGAACCTACTATTAAAATTAAAATTAAAGATCATGAAATCTATGCTTTGTGTGATTTGGGTGCTAGTGTTTCCACGATTCCAAAAACTTTGTGTGATGTGTTAGGTTTCCGTGAATTTGATGATTGCTCTTTAAACTTGCACCTTGCGGATTTCACTATTAAGAAACCTATGGGAAGGGTTAATGATGTTCTTATTGTTGTGAATAGTAATTATGTGCCCGTAGATTTTATTGTTCTTGATATAGATTGCAATATTTCATGTCCTATTATTCTTGGTAGACCTTTCCTTAGAACGATTGGTGCAATTTTTGATATGAAAGAAGGAAATATTAGATTCCAATTTACATTAAGGAAAGGCATGGAACACTTTCCTAGGAAGAAAATCAAATTACCTTATGAATCCATTATGAGAGCCACCTAGGAATTGAATACTAAAGATGGCAATACTTAGATCCATTCTGGCTTTTATGCCTAGCTAAGGGCGTTAAACGATAGCGCTTGTTGGGAGGCAACCCAATTTTACTTTTGTTCTTTCCTTTTTGTTCCTGTTTAGTATTAAATAGTTCATCTAGCCTCTGGTTAGATGTGGTTTTGTGTTTTAATTAGTGTTTGTGCCAAGTAAAACCTTTAGGATAACCTGCGGTGATAGTTAACTTGATCTTGCTGAAAAACAGAAACTTTTGCGCGCACGAGAATAATTTTAATAAATCACAGAAATGTGATTTCCAGTTGATTCTTTTTAATAAGATTAATAGACTAATTACCTAGAACTTCCTAATTTTGTAGGATTTTTAAGGTTCCAAAACTATTCGAAAGTTACAGATTGCTACAGACTATTCTGTTTTTGACAGATTCTGTTTTTCGTGTGTTGTTTGCTTATTTTGATGAATCTATGGCTAGTATCGGGGGGTATGAATCATAGAGAAGTTGGAATACATTAGGTTTAACACCAATACAAAAAAAGAATGGGTTCATTACAGTACCTTAAAGTGGTGGTTTGTTTTCTTGTACTAATGGAGCTCATGAGATTTTCTGTTGAGTTTTGTGTTGTGAAGTTTTCAAGTTTTGGGTAAAGATTTGATGGATTATGGAATAAGGAGTGGCAAGAGCCTAAGCTTGGGGATGCCCAAGGCACCCCAAGGTAAAATTCAAGGACAACCAAAAGCCTAAGCTTGGGGATGCCCCGGAAGGCATCCCCTCTTTCGTGTTCGTCCATTGGTAACTTTACTTGAGGCTATATTTTTATTCACCACATGATATGTGTTTTGCTTGGAGCGTCTTGTGTGATATGAGTCTTTGCTTCTTAGTTTACCACAGTCATCCTTGCTGTACACACCTTTTGGAGAGACACATATGAATCAGAATTTTTTAGAATACTCTATGTGCTTCACTTATATCTTTTGAGCTAGAAAATTTTGCTCTAGTACTTCACTTATATCTTTTTAGAGCACGGTGGTGGTTTTATTTTTTAGAAATTATTGATCTCTCATGCTTCACTTATATTATTTTGAGAGTCTTTTAGAACAGCATGGTAATTTTCTTTGGTTATAAAACTAAGTCCTAATATGATGGGCATCCAAGTTGGGTAGAATAAAAACTATCATATAAAGTGCATTGAATACTATGATAATTTGATACTTGATAATTGTTTTGAGATATAAAGGTGGTAATGTGAGAGTCATGCTAGTTGGGTAATTGTGAAATTGAGAAATACTTGTGTTAGAGTTGGCAAGTCCCATAGCATGCACGTATGGTAAAAGTTGTGTGACAAATTTGAAGCATGGGGTGTTCCTTGAGTGCTTTCCTTATGAGTGGCAGTCGGGGACGAGCTATGGTCTTTTCCTACCAATCTATCCCTCTAGGGGCATGCGTAGTAGTACTTTGCTTCGAGGGCTAATAAACTTTTGTAATAAGTATATGAGTTCTTTATGACTAATGTGACTCCATGGATTATATGCACTCTTACCTTTCCGCATTTTTGCTAGCCTCTACGGTACCGTGCATTGCCCTTTCTCACCTTGAGAGTTGATGCAAACTTCGCCGGTGCATCCAAACCCCGTGATACTATACGCTCTATCACACATAAACCTCCTTATATCTTCCTCAAAACAGCCACCATACCTACCTATGATGGAATTTCCATAGCCATTCCGAGATATATTGCGATGTAACTTTCCACTGTTTCCTTTATTATGACATGCTCCATAATTGTCATATTGCTTTTGTATGATCATGTAGTAGACATCGTATTTGTGGCAAAGCCACCTTTATAATTCTTTCATACATGTCACTCTTGATTCATTGCATATCCCGGTACACCACCGGAGGCATTTACATAGAGTCATATTTTGTCCTAAGTATTGAGTTGTAATTCTTGAGTTGTAAATAAATAGAAGTGTGATGATTTCCATTGTTAGAGCATTGTCCCATGTGAGGAAAGGATGATGGAGACTATGATTCCCCCACGAGTCGGGATGAGACTCCGGACTTTATGAAAAATATAAGAGGCCAAAGAAGCCCACCAAATAAAAAATGAGAGAAAATGAGAGAAGGGACAATGTTACTATCCTTTTACCACATTTGTGCTTCAAAGTAGCACCATGATCTTCATGATAAGAGAGTCTCATATGTTGTCACTTTCATATACTAGTGAGAATTTTCATTATAGAATTTGGCTTGTATATTCCAATGTTGGGCTTCCTCAAAATGCCATAGGTCTTCATGAGCAAGCAAGTTGGATGCACACCCACTTAGTTTCATTTTGATGAGCTTTCATATATTTATAGCTCTAGTGCATCCATTGCATGGTAATCCCTACTCCTTGCATTGACATCAATTGATGGGCATCTCCCTAGCTCGTTGATTAGCCGCGTCAATGTGAGACTTACTCCCTTTTGTCTTCTCTCATAACCCCTATCATCATATTCTATTCCACCTATAGTGCTATATTCATGGCTTGTGCTCATGTATTGCGTAAGAGTTGAAAAGGTTGAAGCGTGTTAAAAAGTATGAACCAATTGCTCGGCTTGTCATCGGGGTTATGCATAAGGGGAGCATTTTGTGTTACAAAAATGAAGCATGGCCAAACTATATGATTTTGTAGGGATAAAGTTTCTTTGACTATATTATTTTGATAAGACATGATTCCTTTGTTAGTATGCTTGAAGTATTATTATTTTTATGTCAATATTAAACTTTTATCTTGAATCTTTTGGATCTGAACAATCATGGCACAATAAAGAAAATTACATTGAGAAATATGCTAGGTAGCAATAGCATTCCACATAAAAAATTCTGTTTTTATCATTTACCTACTCGAGGACGAGCATGAATTAAGCTTGGGGATGCTTGATACGTCTCCAACGTATCTATAATTTTTGATTGTTCCATGCTATTATATTACCTGTTTTGGATGTTTAATGGGCTTTACTATACACTTTTATATTATTTTTGGGACTAACCTATTAATCAGAGGCCCAGTCCAAATTGCTGCTTTTTGCCTATTTCAGTGTTTCGCATAAAAGGAATATCAAAACGGAGTCCAGGCGGAATGAAACCTTCGGGGGAGTTATTTTTGGAACAAACGCAATCCAGGAGACTTGGAGTGGACGTCAAGAAAAAAATGAGGCGACCACAAGGCAAGGAGGCGCGCCCAGGGGGGTAGGCACGCCCCCACCCTCGCGGGCCCCTCGTGGCTCCCCTGACCGACTTCCTTCACCTATATATACTCACGTACCTGGAAAATATCCAGGAGCACCACAAAACCCTATTCCACCGCCGCAACCGTCTGTACCCGTGAGATCCCATCTTGGGGCCTTTTCCGGCGCTCCGCAAGAGGGGGAATCGATCACGGAGGGCTTCTACATCAGCACCATAGCCTCTCCGATGAAGTGTGAGTAGTTTACCACAAACCTTCGGGTCCATAGTTATTATCTAGATGGCTTCTTCTCTCTCTTTGGATCTCAATACAAAGTTCTCCTTGATCTTCTTGGAGATCTATTCGATGTAATTCTTTTTGCGATGTGTTTGTCGAGATCCGATGAATTGTGGGTTTATGATCAAGATTATCTACGAACAATATTTGAATCTCCTCTGAATTCTTTTATGTATGATTTGTTATCTTTGCAAGTCTCTTCGAATTATCAGTTTGGTTTGGCCTACTAGATTGATCTTTCTTACAATGGGAGAAGTGCTTAGCTTTGGGTTCAATCTTGCGGTGTCCTTTCCCAGTGACAGCAGGGGCAGCAAGGCACGTATTGTATTGTTGCCATCGAGGATAAAATGATGGGGTTTATATCATATTGCTTGAGTTTATCCCTCTACATCATGTCATCTTGCCTAATGCGTTACTTTGTTCTTATGAAATTAATACTCTAGATGCATGCTGGATAGCGGTCGATGTGTGGAGTAATAGTAATAGATGCAGAATCTTTTCGATCTACTTGTCGCGGACGTGATGCCTATATACATAATCATGCCTAGATATTCTCATAACTATGAAATTTTCTATCAATTGCTTGAGAGTAATTTGTTCACCCACCGTAATACTTATGCTATCTTGAGAGAAGCCACTAGTGAAACCTATGGCCCTCGGGTCTATTTTCCATCATATAAGTTTCCGATCTACTTTATTTTACAATCTTTACTTTCCAATCTATATCATAAAAGTACCAAAAATATTTATTTATCATATTATCTCTATCAGATCTCACTTTTGCAAGTGGCCGTGAAGGGATTGACAACCCCTTTATCGCGTTGGTTGCAAGGTTCTTATTTGTTTGTGTAGGTACGAGGGATTTGCATCTATCCTCCTACTGGATTGATACCTTGGTTCTCAAAAACTGAGGGAAATACTTACGCTACTTTGCTGCATCATCCTTTCCTCTTCAAGGGAAAACCAACGCATGCTCAAGAGGTAGCCGCCAAGTGGTGGAATAGAGGAGGCAGGCCAAGGTGTGCCACGCGCCCCCCTAGCCCAAACCTAATTGGACTAGGGGGGTCGGCCCCCCACTACTAGAGAAAAGCCTAGCAGCAGCGCAGGTTTTAGGCTTATCACTAGCGCGGGCTGGAGCGCTACTGGTACGGTGCTACAGCTAAAGCTTAGCAGTAGTGTGCCTCAACCCACGCTACTGCTAAATCGACTTAGTAGTAGCGCTTCCCAGAGGAGCGCTACTGGTAATTAGTAGTAGCGCTTCTCCCTGCCCACGCTACTACTATTATTTCATATTTTATTTTATTTTATTTCATGTTGTATTCATACACCTTTACACAAGTTTTCATACAACGGGAATTTAGAGATTGTTTTTACATCATAATGAGTTATTACATCACGGGGTGAAAGAACCGTGGACTAGTTTCAAGTGGATGTCCATCCACTTGAAACTAATCCGCGGTTCTTTCACCCAATGATATAATAAATATCATCATCATCATCATATCATTAACAACTTATCATCATAATACATCATTGTCATATAACACCTCCTCAAGATCATCGTATTCATCAATGACATCACATAGCAAATTGGTCACTAGTCATAATCACAAGTACTCCTCATCATCAACTCTAACACATTGTACCACATAATAAACATATACCTCATAGGACCTACTACATTCTATTAGGACCTACTACATTTTCTAAGGTAAAATAGCAAAAAAAAACAAGATAGCCCCTGACTCTCCATTATGGAGAATGGAGATTATTCTGTCTTCAATTCTTGCCTTTCGCTGAATGTTACTTCCGAGAACCTCCTTGCGAATGTCCAAACATTTTTTCCATTCTTTGATGAGCATGTGTTCACCGGTTTTAGAAATCCGATATGCACAGGTGAGCTCCCTAGATTTACCTAGCAGTATGTTCAGAACTGTAAGGCGGCCATTCTGATACATCAGATGAGGCACACAATCCATCGGGAGTTTCTGTTGAAAAACATAGTAATAACTTTGTAGTTAGCAATGATGTACTAGTTTTAGAAGTATGCAAAAGATGCACGGATGTCGTAATAGTAAAAAATCTTACTAGGGTAACTCCATAAAGTTAGGTTCAACACGTGCACTAGTGGCATGTATTCACCATAATTTGGAGGAGTTCGATAATAGGTATCGTAATTCTCAAGATAAGTACAAAATGCGATCAGATGACTTTTCTCCTTAGAAGTTAATTCGGAGCCATCAGTGTAGTGGGTTTTGTCTATCATCTTCCGCACATTCTTTGAAGAATCAAAATAAGTCGTCAATGGAAATAAGCTGTCAACTATTTTGAAATAAACAATATAAATTGGTTAATAACTATGTTTGAGAAACTCACATTGCGGTACAATCGAAAGCGTATCAACAAGGACCCAAATGTCCATATTGTCTTCCTCGATCTCAGGATCACCAAGATCCATGGTGACAATCATACCCTCATAAAAACCATACATTTT
Source organism: Triticum aestivum (assembly GCF_018294505.1). Classification (NCBI taxonomy): domain Eukaryota; kingdom Viridiplantae; phylum Streptophyta; class Magnoliopsida; order Poales; family Poaceae; genus Triticum; species Triticum aestivum. Next base: position 52,894,519 of record NC_057807.1, on the reverse strand, counting down.
GCAAAGTGCTTCCCAATTTTGGCAACCAAAATGGGTTACGCTCTGAGCATTGCACAGATTTACTTCAAAATCCATATCATGATGGGTCCTTAGGTCTATTTTCTTTGTTTCAAAATTTTCATGGTCTTCAAAACCCATCCTCTCCAAGACATAGCGTCTTGCATGGCATGGGATAAGCTAGTCGAATTGTAAAAGATGAAAATTAGACGTTGAAATAGTTGAAATCGTGCTTAATTATGAAAAAATTACTTGTCGTTGTTGCGTACCGTTTCAACATCGAAGGTCTCCTCGAGCTTAATGCTGAAGCGTCGATCTTCGTCTAGCTCAACGAACCTGTCACACATACCTCGATCGTCATGGCACCAGCTGCACTCCCTCGGGAGACTGTCGTCGTCCAAATACGACATTTCCTACGTTCATAATTCAAAGATTAAACTTGTACAATTAAATATATGTACTAAAAAACCTAAATTAGATCATTATTTTTCGAGAAAATCCAGGCCACTCGATATTCCCTACATATTCTAGCACAAGTGATGCCAGAATTCATGGAAAAATCCAGCATGACCTTTGCTAAAAAAGGACATATCGAGCACCTGAAATTTGCCGGAACGGAAATTAATCAACACTACGGCAAAACATAGGCCACTCGGAGGTGTAACCTGAACATGACCGGCCACTTGGGCAACCACATATCCTATATGAGCAACACAAGATATACATGGAGATTTGGTAGGTCTCACCTCGAGGTCGGAGGGGGTCGGTGACGGGGACGACGGCGGGGATGATGGAGGGGCTCCTTGATTTTTGCAAAAGCAAAAACCCTATAAGTTATCACTAATACATCCTGAATAATTGGTTAAACTAAAAAAATAACAACAAATATGACATGTTCAACTAGTTCTATTAATTCAACTAGTTCTTACTAAATATAAACTTACTATAAATAGAAAAAAACTAGTACTTTCTAAAAATAAAGTAGTTCAACTAGTTATATCAATTTACTTACTAAACTAGTTCAACTAAAACTAAACTAGTTCAACTAGTTTATTAATTTACTTAATAAAAATACATTAGTTCTATTAATTCAACTAGTTCAACTAGTTTATTAATTTACTTACTAAACTAGTTCAACTAGTTTATTAATTTACTTACTAAACTAGTTCAACTAAAATTGAACTAGTTCAACTACTAAAAATCATTATCTATGAACCCTAAATTAACATCTAC
>NC_057807.1:52149241-52152167 GCF_018294505.1 Triticum aestivum | reverse complement strand
TTAGAAGGATACTACGCGACATAAAAGAAATTACACATCAAGGATCCGGATACTTACGATCTTGCCGGACGCCTGGCCCTTGGAGGCCACTCATCCTCACCAACGCTGATGTTGGCAAAATTGTCCGGGGGGGTAGTTCTCCCCCTCTTGGACCCTTTGGCCTCCCCGATGGGGGAAGCCTTCCTTTTCTTCTCTCCCTCCTCCGGGAGAGAGTACTCCTCCTCTTCGGGGGAGGAGTCCTCGTCGTCATCAGACGCCTGATTGCGGGAACTCTTTCGGGTCCCCGCGGCCACCTTCTTGGCTTTCTTCTCCGGCACCACGTGCTGTGCCGGAACCAGCAGCCCTGTTAAACGGGCGTCCGCTGGGTCTTCTGGCATGGGAGCCGGGCTGATGAGCAGCTTGGCCTTCTCCATCCATTCCTGTCAAAGGAAGAGGCAGAATGAAACCTCACTAGAGTCAATCTAATTATCACAAGTGTCCCGTAATGGGGTTAAATCACTTACCTCGTCAGTTGGATGCTGCGAGCTGAATCCGCGGTCTTCGGTCGCGGACGCGGGGGCTTCGGCGCCCTTGAATAGCACCCTCCAGGCGCCTTCGTATGTTGTATCAAAGAGCCCGCTTAGCGCCTGGTGCTGTTCCGGATTGAACTCCCACAAATTAAATGCCCGTTCTTGGCATGGGAGGATCCGCCGGACGAGCATGACTTGGACCACATCGACGAGCCTGAGCCTATTGCTCACCATCTTCTTGATACATGCTCGGAGTCCCGTCACCTCCACCGGATTCCCCCACTGCAAGCCCTTCTCTTTCCAGGAGGTGAGCTGCGTGGGGATGCCAGATCTAAACTCGAGGGCCGCCGCCCATGTGGATTTGCGCGGCTCGGTGATGTAAAACCACCCCGATTGCCACCCCTTGACGGAGTCCACGAAGGTCCCTTCCAGCCAAGGGACGTTGGGCAATTTTCCCAACATGGCGCCTCCGCATTCCGCTTGCGTACCCTTCACAACCTTCGGCTTGACGTTGAAGGTCTTGAGCCACAGGCCGAAGTGGGGCCGGATGCAGAGGAAGGCCTCGCACACGACGATAAACGCCGAGATGTTGAGGATAAAGTTCGGCGCCAGATCGTGGAAATCCACGCCGTAGTAAAACAGGAGCCCCCGGACAAATGGATGGAGCGGAAAGCCCAGTCCGCGGAGGAAGTGGGGGAGGAAGACGACCCTCTCATGAGGCTTAGGGGTAGGGATGAGCTGCCCCTCGTCGGGCAGCCGATGCGCGATATCGCCGGAAAGGTATCCGGCGCTGCGCAGCTTGGTGATGTCCTCCTCCTTGACGGTGGAGGCTAACCATTTACCTCCCGCTCCGGACATATTCGGAGAAGGTCGAGGCAAGATGCGCGAGCTCGGGCGTTGGAGCTTGAGTTCGTGGGGATGGATAAGCAAAGGAGGAAGAAGGCGTAGGTGAGAAGGTGAATCCTTATCCCTTATGTATAGGCGGACAAAACTATACGTCCCCCACCAGCCTGGTAAAACTCGCTTATCTCCCAAGCGCCACCATCAATGGCGCGGTTGGGTTACCCACGCACGTATGGATGAGAATCCCGGAATAAGGGGAACACGATCTCTGCTTCGACAAGACGTGCCAAGGAAACCGCTTCGCTAAACATGCTGAGGTGGTATAATAATTCAAAAAAAGGCCTGGTGGCGGTGTGATGTCACGCCGCATAATACGTCAGCAGATTGAACTAAGTGTACATTTTATTCTCTCTATGGTGGAATGTGGAATTTATTTTGTAGAGTCGGACACTATCCTGGTGTTCATGATCTTCTCTGGATTATTCAAGGGAGGAACCCGCCTTGCAATGCCGAACATTATGCACGCCAGACATATCGTCATTGAAGACTGGTTCAGGGGCTACTGAGGGAGTCCTGGACTAGGGGGTGTCCGGATAGCCGGACTATCAATATCCGCCGGACTCCAAGACTACGAAGATACAAGATTGAAGACTCCGGCTCGTGTCCGGATGGTACTTTCCTTGGCGTGGAAGGCAAGCTTGGCAATATGGATATGTAGATCTCCTACCATTGTAACCGACTCTGTGTAACCCTAGCCCTCTCCGGTGTCTATATAAACCGGAGGGCTTTAGTTCGTAGGACAACATACATTACAACAATCATACCATAGGCTAGCTTCTAGGGTTTAGCCTCCTTGATCTCGTGGTAGATCTACTCTTGTACTACCCATATCATCAATATTAATCAAGCAGGACGTAGGGTTTTACCTCCATCGAGAGGGCCCGAACCTGGGTAAAAACATCGTGTCCCTCGTCTCCTGTTACCATCCGCCTAGACGCACAGTTCGGGACCCCCTACCCGAGATCCGCCGGTTTTGACACCGACAACTGACCTTGCCCTGCTTAAAGCTCATGACTCCGAGGTGCCGGACTCTCTGCCAGACTCCGAACCTCCTGCGCCCCTGCCAGTCGAATCCGGTTGGGCGCCGATCATGGAATTCACCACTGCGGACATCTTTCAACACTCACCCTTTGGCGACATCTTAAATTCGCTGAAGCATCTCTTGCTATCCGGAGAGCCCTGGCCGGACTACGGCCAGGATGGTTGGGACGCGGACGACGAAGAAATTCAAAGCCCACCCACCACCCACTTCGTAGCCACCATCGACGATCTAACCGATGTACTCGACTACGACTCCGAAGACATCGACGGTATGGACGACGATGCCGGAGACTATCAAGAACCAGTGCCTACGAGACACTGGAAGACCACCTCGTCATACGACATATACATGGTGGACACCCCAAAAGACGGGGACGGCGAAGAAGCAGCGGAGGGCGATTCCTTAAAGAAACAGCCCAAGCGCCGACGTCAGCAGCGCCGCTCTAAATCCCGCCACAGCAAGAATGGAGATT
>NC_057807.1:52148343-52149231 GCF_018294505.1 Triticum aestivum | reverse complement strand
CGGCACAGGAGATAACAACACCCCAGAAAGTGCCGAAGATAACCCCCTCCAGCAAGATTCAGCGCAGGAGGAGGCAGAAGCAAGCCCTCACGAGAGGGCGGCAGACGAAGAGGTCGAGGATGATAATTACATACCTCCCTCCGGAGACGAGGCAAGCCTCGACGACGACGAATTCGTCGTGCCTGAGGATCCCGTCGAACAAGAGCGTTTCAGACGCAGGCTAATGGCCACAGCAAATAGTCTAAAGAAAAAGCAGCAACAGCTTCAAGCTGATCAAGACCTGCTGGCCGACAGATGGACCGAGGTCCTCGCGGCCGAAGAGTATGAACTCGAACGCCCCTCCAAAAGCTACCCAAAACGCAAGTTGCTACCCCGACTAGAGGAGGAAGCATACAAACCGGCATCACCAGCGCACAATACGGCGGACCGACCACCTCGTGGCCGCGACAGAGAGGCATGTAAGCCCTCCACCAAAACCATACCCCAGCACCGCTCAAAAAGCGTGAAGCCACGGGGGAACGCGCCGGACTTGCGGGACATATTGGAGGACAAGGCGAGACAATCCAGATCTATCTATGGATCACGTGGGCGCCCCAAGACCCATGACGAATACCGTCGCGCCGGATACAACTACTCCGGCAGGGCCGAACACAGCAGACAACGCTCTCTTGAGCTACGTTGTGATATTGCTCAATACAGAGGCGCCGCACACCCACTATGCTTCACTAACAAAGTAATGGATCATCAAATCCCTGAAGGGTTTAAACCCGTTAACATCGAATCCTACGATGGCACAACAGACCCCGCGGTTTGGATGGAGGATTATCTCCTTCATATACATATGGCCCGCGGCGACGATCTTCACGCCATCAAATATCTCCTGCTCAA
>NC_057807.1:52145512-52148211 GCF_018294505.1 Triticum aestivum | reverse complement strand
TTTTGCCCATAATTGCATTACTTTCTATATATATATATATATGTTCATTTACGACATGTTGCATCCGTATATCTTGGTACGGCCGAATACACCAGGGGATTACGTTCCCCGCATGATGGTGTGATAAGTCCGAACACTTTCACAAGTGCGGCACCCCGAACTTATAGCATTATATGAATCGGCTCTGAATCATGTCTTGGGTCAATAGTTGGGTTTGCCCGGCTCCCATGTTTGGCACCTTACGTTTCCGTTCTATCGGCTAAGGTAGCACTGGGAGAACCACTGCGATTGCGCCCCGGTTGAGCCGGGTTAACGCCTCAGTGGAGAAAGCTAAAACTGACTGTCATGATAAGGCGAGAGACTGGTCGCTGTTTGAGAGGTTTTTTCGGGTCCTTAAAGACCTACGCCGCTTCAAGCGAAGTTCCGGATAATGTCCGACGAAGGCGTGGATAGCGCCCCGAATTCGGTCTTCCGAATACTAGGGACTTCGCCGAAATTTAAAATTATAGAATTCTATGGCTAAGTGAGAGTGTTCAAGCATTATAAGTCCGGTTGCCTTGTTCGTTGTGTTGAGCGCCTCCCTAGATGGACCCAACAATAGGAACAAGAGTGCTCAAGTTTATCCCGAACACCCCAGCACTCGCGGCATGGGGGCTGAAGCCGACGACTTGCCATCTCTAAAATTTAACAAACGGCCGCACAGAAGGTAATATTTTAAATTAAACAAGCATTGCTTAGCGCATACAAACAAAGTTTTCAGCGCACAGGATACTACATAGCGAGTTTACTCAATAATTACATCTCGGGGGCACTCATCCGCAATCTTGCGGGCACCCTTCAGGACAGTCTTATAGTACATCTTGGGCGTACGATATTCCTTGCCCATTGGCGGCGCGTCAGTGATTAGCTTCTCCACATACAGCTTGCCCCAATGCACCTTTGCGCGGGCAAGGGCCCGACGAGCACCTTCAATACAAGTGGAGCGCTTGATGACCTCCACCCACGGGCATGCATCCACCAGCCGCCGCACAAGGCCGAAGTAGCTCCCAGGCATGGCCTCTCCAGGCCACAGCCGGACTATGAGGCCCTTCATGGCCTCCTCAGCTACCTTGTGGAGTTTGACCAGCTGCTTCAGCTGGTCGCTAGGGGGCACCGGATGGCCGGCCTCAGCGTACTGAGACCAGAAGACCTTCTCCATTGAGCTTCCCTCCTCACCATGGTAGAACGTGGCAGCATCGAATACACTACGAGGCAAATCTGCAAACGCCCCTGGAGAGCTCCGAATTCGGGTAAGTGTCAGGTAGTTTACATTAACATGCTTGCTTTGCATGAAAAATGCCTTACCCGCCGCTATTTTCTTCACATCTTCCACCTCCTGAAGGGCCTTATGGGCCTCGGCCTTGGCGGCTTTGGCACTTTCAAGAGCCGAGGCAAGCTCGGACTCTCGAGTCTTTGAGTCACGCTCCAAACTCTCATGCTTTTCCATGAGAGCCTGGAGCTCTTGCCGAACCGCCGCCACCTGCGCCTCCTGCTTTTCTCGCTCTGTCTGTTCCGCAGCCGCACTGCGTTCGGCCGTGGACACGGCCTCCTTCAGGGTTGCCACCTCGTTCGTGGCCCCTGCAGTACCCATGTTATCCTTGTTATTCTTTTATTGCAACCTAAATCCTTTTCTGTAAGGTACAAGTTCAAAGTGGTGTTACTCACCTTCTTTGTCCTGGAGCTGCTTTTTGGCACGGCCGAGCTCTTGCTCGGACCGCTCGAGCTCCTGCTTCAAAGCACCGACCTTCGCAGTCAGTGCGGCAGAGGTCAGCAGCGCAGCCTGCAACCCATATTGACATAACTTTTTAGCAACCCTGTGTATATCTTTTTAGATCCTCAGTCCGGCTTTTCTTTCCGAACACCGAACCGAGAATCAGGGGCTACTATCTATGCGGTATTACATTACATAATTTTCACTTCTTACCTCAAGGCCTGTTAGAAGGCTACTGCAGGCTTCGGTCAGCCCGCTCTTGGCGAGCTGTACCTTCTGAATCACCGCACTCATGATAGTGCGGTGTTCTTCCTTGATGGAAGCGCCTTGGAGCGCCTCCAACAAGTTGTCCGGCGCCTCCGGTTGGACGAAGGCCGCCGGCGTCATGGTCTTGCCCTTCTTGCGAAGGGGCCACCGGCCGGACTCCGGAACCACTGCAGGTTCCGATGTGGAGTCCGGCGCAAAGTCCGGGAGGCCGCCTTGTGGCGCCTCCGGAGCCTCCCCCTGATGGGTCCCTTCTTGGGACCCCACCTCGGGCGTCCTCAGTGGCGCGAGGGGTAGAGGCCGTCGGGATGGAGTCCACATCCGACGGAGCCAACGACCCGCTCGATGAAGCGGGGAGATCATCATCGGCCGGACTGCAGGCAGTATGCGGCATTAGAAGGACGCTATGTGACATAAAAAGAAATTATAAATCATTCAGGAATCCGGATACTTACGATCTCGCCGGAGGCCTGGCCCTTGAAGGCCATTCTTCCTCGCCAACGTTGATGTTGGCGGAGCTGTCCGGGGAATAGTCCTTCCCCTCTTGGACCCTTCGGCCTCCCCTGTTGGGGAAGCCTTCCTCTTCCTCTCTCCCTCCTTTGGGAGAGAGTCCTCTTTCTCCTCCTCGTTTTCGGGGGAGGAGTCCGCCTCGGAGTCGTCGGACACATGAAAACGGGAACTCTTT
>NC_057807.1:52142760-52145502 GCF_018294505.1 Triticum aestivum | reverse complement strand
CGGCACAGGAGATAACAACACCCCAGAAAGTGCCGAAGATAACCCCCTCCAGCAAGATTCAGCGCAGGAGGAGGCAGAAGCAAGCCCTCACGAGAGGGCGGCAGACGAAGAGGTCGAGGATGATAATTACATACCTCCCTCCGGAGACGAGGCAAGCCTCGACGACGACGAATTCGTCGTGCCTGAGGATCCCGTCGAACAAGAGCGTTTCAGACGCAGGCTAATGGCCACAGCAAATAGTCTAAAGAAAAAGCAGCAACAGCTTCAAGCTGATCAAGACCTGCTGGCCGACAGATGGACCGAGGTCCTCGCGGCCGAAGAGTATGAACTCGAACGCCCCTCCAAAAGCTACCCAAAACGCAAGTTGCTACCCCGACTAGAGGAGGAAGCATACAAACCGGCATCACCAGCGCACAATACGGCGGACCGACCACCTCGTGGCCGCGACAGAGAGGCATGTAAGCCCTCCACCAAAACCATACCCCAGCACCGCTCAAAAAGCGTGAAGCCACGGGGGAACGCGCCGGACTTGCGGGACATATTGGAGGACAAGGCGAGACAATCCAGATCTATCTATGGATCACGTGGGCGCCCCAAGACCCATGACGAATACCGTCGCGCCGGATACAACTACTCCGGCAGGGCCGAACACAGCAGACAACGCTCTCTTGAGCTACGTTGTGATATTGCTCAATACAGAGGCGCCGCACACCCACTATGCTTCACTAACAAAGTAATGGATCATCAAATCCCTGAAGGGTTTAAACCCGTTAACATCGAATCCTACGATGGCACAACAGACCCCGCGGTTTGGATGGAGGATTATCTCCTTCATATACATATGGCCCGCGGCGACGATCTTCACGCCATCAAATATCTCCTGCTCAAGCTTAAAGGACCAGCTCGGCATTGGCTTAACAGCCTACCTGCAGAGTCAATTGGATGCTGGGAAGACCTGGAAGCCGCATTCCTCGACAACTTCTAGGGCACGTATGTGCGACCACCGGACGCAGATGACCTAAGCCACATAATCCAGCAGCCAGACGAATCGGCCAGGCAATTCTGGACACGGTTCTTAACAAAGAAAAATCAAATCGTCGACTGTCCGGATGCAGAGGCCCTCGCAGCCTTCAAACATAACACCCGCGACGAGTGGCTGGCCCGGCAGCTAGGACAGGAAAAGCCGAAATCCATGGCAGCCCTCACATCACTCATGACCCGCTTCTGTGCGGGAGAGGATAGCTGGCTAGCTCACGGCAACAACCTCAGAAAAAATGCTGGCAGTACGGATACCAAGGACCGCAATGGCAGGTCGCGCCGAAACAAAAACAAACGCCGCACTAACGGCGACGGCAATGAGGATATAGCAGTCAAGGCCGGATTCCGAGGCTCCAAACCCGGTCAACGGAAGAAGCCATTTAAAAGAACTACTCTGGGCCCGTCCAATTTGGACCGAATACTCGACCACTCTTGTAAAATACATGGAACCCCCGAAAAGTCAGCTAACCACACCAACAGGGATTGTTGGGTATTCAGGCAGGCAGGCAAATTAATTGCCGAAAAACAGAGGACAGAAGGGATTCCCCCCTCAAGTTCGGACGGTAAATATGATATACGCAACGCATATACCCAAGAGGGAGCGGAAGCGTGCACTAAGGGACGTATACGCGATGGAGCCAGTCGCCCCAAAATTCAACCCATGGTCCTCTTGCCCGATCACTTTCGATCGAAGAGACCATCCGACCAGTATCCGCCATGGCGGATTCGCTGCACTAGTTTTAGACCCAATCATTGATGGTTTTCACCTCACGAGAGTCCTGATGGACGGCGGCAGTAGCCTGAACCTGCTTTATCAGGATACAGTGCGCAAGATGGGCATAGATCCTTCAAGGATTAAACCTACAAAGACGACCTTCAAAGGCGTCATACCAGGTGTTGAGGCCAATTGTACAGGCTCAGTCACACTGGAAGTGGTCTTCGGATCCCCGGATAATTTCCGAAGCAAGGAGTTAATCTTCGATAGTCCCGTTCCGCAGTGGCTATCACGCTCTGCTCGGACGAACTGCGTTCGCAAAATTCAACGCAGTGCCTCATTATGCATACCTTAAGCTCAAGATGCCAGGCCCTCGTGGAGTCATCACGGTCAATGGAAACACGGAACGCTCCCTCCGAACGGAGGAACATACAGCGGCTCTCACGGCAGAAGTACATATCAGCCTTTTAAGGCAATTCTCGAGTCCGGCCGTTAAACGGCCGGGCACGGCCAAACGCGCCCGGAGCAAAATCAACCAAGACCACCTGGCACGTTCTGAGCACGCGTAGCAATGCGGCCCCAACCCCCGCCCTCGCACAATTGCAAGACAAACTCTCCGCGTACATAATTACGCCCTGGAGATACCATGGGTCTAGGGGAAGGGGCATGACCACAACAAACCCAGAGTGCGGCTCGACCACACCAGGGGCTCCCAAGTGTGTCGCTCTTTTCTTTTATTTTTCTATTTTTTTTATACAGGACTCTGTCTGGCGGCGAACCTGCCGAACTCATGATGCAACAGCCAGTGCGGGACGAAGGCCGCGACGAACACTCAGGTGGTATCCATTACGAGCATTAAATTTGTTAAATACACCATTTCGCGGCCTACCCCTGGAGGGAGACGCCTTTAATTCGTCCAATCCCTTGCTTTCCGCACTATTTGTATCATTTCGCACTCATAGCAGACCTTCTTGAATAAAATGCAGCAC
>NC_057807.1:52140230-52141586 GCF_018294505.1 Triticum aestivum | reverse complement strand
CCCGCCGCTATTTTCTTCACATCTTCCACCTCCTGAAGGGCCTTATGGGCCTCGGCCTTGGCGGCTTTGGCACTTTCAAGAGCCGAGGCAAGCTCGGACTCTCGAGTCTTTGAGTCACGCTCCAAACTCTCATGCTTTTCCATGAGAGCCTGGAGCTCTTGCCGAACCGCCGCCACCTGCGCCTCCTGCTTTTCTCGCTCTGTCTGTTCCGCAGCCGCACTGCGTTCGGCCGTGGACACGGCCTCCTTCAGGGTTGCCACCTCGTTCGTGGCCCCTGCAGTACCCATGTTATCCTTGTTATTCTTTTATTGCAACCTAAATCCTTTTCTGTAAGGTACAAGTTCAAAGTGGTGTTACTCACCTTCTTTGTCCTGGAGCTGCTTTTTGGCACGGCCGAGCTCTTGCTCGGACCGCTCGAGCTCCTGCTTCAAAGCACCGACCTTCGCAGTCAGTGCGGCAGAGGTCAGCAGCGCAGCCTGCAACCCATATTGACATAACTTTTTAGCAACCCTGTGTATATCTTTTTAGATCCTCAGTCCGGCTTTTCTTTCCGAACACCGAACCGAGAATCAGGGGCTACTATCTATGCGGTATTACATTACATAATTTTCACTTCTTACCTCAAGGCCTGTTAGAAGGCTACTGCAGGCTTCGGTCAGCCCGCTCTTGGCGAGCTGTACCTTCTGAATCACCGCACTCATGATAGTGCGGTGTTCTTCCTTGATGGAAGCGCCTTGGAGCGCCTCCAACAAGTTGTCCGGCGCCTCCGGTTGGACGAAGGCCGCCGGCGTCATGGTCTTGCCCTTCTTGCGAAGGGGCCACCGGCCGGACTCCGGAACCACTGCAGGTTCCGATGTGGAGTCCGGCGCAAAGTCCGGGAGGCCGCCTTGTGGCGCCTCCGGAGCCTCCCCCTGATGGGTCCCTTCTTGGGACCCCACCTCGGGCGTCCTCAGTGGCGCGAGGGGTAGAGGCCGTCGGGATGGAGTCCACATCCGACGGAGCCAACGACCCGCTCGATGAAGCGGGGAGATCATCATCGGCCGGACTGCAGGCAGTATGCGGCATTAGAAGGACGCTATGTGACATAAAAAGAAATTATAAATCATTCAGGAATCCGGATACTTACGATCTCGCCGGAGGCCTGGCCCTTGAAGGCCATTCTTCCTCGCCAACGTTGATGTTGGCGGAGCTGTCCGGGGAATAGTCCTTCCCCTCTTGGACCCTTCGGCCTCCCCTGTTGGGGAAGCCTTCCTCTTCCTCTCTCCCTCCTTTGGGAGAGAGTCCTCTTTCTCCTCCTCGTTTTCGGGGGAGGAGTCCGCCTCGGAGTCGTCGGACACATGAAAACGGGAACTCTTT
>NC_057807.1:50906995-50909593 GCF_018294505.1 Triticum aestivum | reverse complement strand
GCTGCGGCGGCGGGGCGGACGCGCGGGACAGGTGGCGCGTGGGGATTCGCCGGGAGCGGCGGCGCGGACGTGTCCGGCCGTCGGCGGACATGTCCGGCGGCGCGGAGGGAGGTTTTTTAGGGTTTCGGGGGGATTGGACTGCGAAATTTCGGGGAGAACACATATTTATAGGTAGAGGGAGCTAGGAGAGTCCAAATGAGGAGAGGTTTTCGGCCACGCGATCGTGATTGAACGACCGAGAGCATGGAGGGGAGTTTGGTGGGTTTTGGGCCAGTTTGGAAGGGGTGTTGGGCTGCAAAGAGAAGGAGGCTTTTACGGTTACCCGGTTAACCGTTGGAGTACCAAACGAACTCCAAATGGCACGAAACTTGACAGGCGGTCTACCGGTGGTATACCAAGGCCGCTTGGCAAGCCTCGGGCCATTCCGAGAACGTTTAACACCCACTCACGAAAAGAGAGAAGAGGGGGACGCCGGAGGGCATATGAGTGCCGGGTTGCAAAACGGACAACGGGGAAAATGCTCGGATGCATGAGACGAACACGTATGCAATGCAATGCACATGATGACATGATAAAATGCAACACGCAAGCAAATGACATGGCAATGACAGCGAATAACTGGCAGACACCTGGCGCATCGGATCCGGGGCGTTACAACACTCCTCCACTAACAAGAGATCTCGTCCCGAGATCTTGGGACCGAGACGGAATGGAAAAGGGATGAGGTGAAACAAGAACTCAATAGAAGAAGCAAAGAATCGAGAGCACTCGAGAAGAAGAGGGGAACGTCAAGAATGACGAGAATCGAAAGCTCACGGAATCAGATAGACTATGAAACCACTCCGGTTAGAACGAGGTAAGAAATGAATAAGACTGAAAGGATTTAGGAAACACTCCGACTGAACAAGGAAAGAATAGAACAGGAGCTTCACAAGATGGAATGACACTTGACAACATAAGTAACGCAATACCTCCGGAAGAATTGAAAGAATGGAATGAAAAGAACTTAGAAGGAAGGATTGAATGGAGTTGTTGAGAAAATCAAAAACAAAAGAATAAGCTTGTTGTGGACTTATAGGTAACATCTCAAAATCATAAGGTGATAACCGGCCACAAATGAAAATGATTGGATAGCTGAGAAGAACGAAGCAATGCAAAACTCCACTCCAAAAGAAAATGAAGAATTATTTGCGCTTCGAGACGCGAGAAGAAAAGATACTTGAACTCCACCAACAAGAATCTCGATGAACACTTGAAGAATGAATTAAATCATGAAGAACCACCATGAAGAACTCCGGTAATGAAAGGATGATGAGATAGAATGAAAGATGAAAAGAATAAGATTAAAACCTTGTGGTGATTTAGGTGGGGTTCCGACGAAATGGCTGAGGAAATTGAACTCCAGAAAAGAAAAGATGAAAACACTTGTAATTAGAATTTATTCATCAAGAACAAACTCCGAAGGAAGGGATTACTCACTCTGACGAAATAAGAATAAGATTTATTGTATGCTTATCCTTCATCAAATTAAATTGATGACAAGCAATGGATTTGGCATAATACTTATTCTTCTTGAAAAGGATTGAGAAGTGACATGTCGCAAACTTGAGAAGGTCTTCATGAACCACCGGTAGGATTGAAAAGAACGAATGGATTGAATGATAATCAAAGAAAAAGAATCTTGAACGAACCACCGTAAGAATTCGAAAAATGACTGATGAAAGAGAATGCATCACCGGGATGAATTAGAAGAACAAATATGTTTGAGGGGATTTAGATGCAAGAAAACGGGAAGAAGTCGATCTGATTAAAAGCACTTGAACGAAGCACCGGGATAAATAGCGAACGGTAACTGGAATGGTGCCCTCCGGTGAAAAGAAATGGGAAAACAACTTCTGACAAACTCCGGATGGTTAAGAAAGAATATCTGACAAACTGAAATGATTCAAGAGGATAACATGAAGCTAGAACCACGAAACTTCGAGAGAACGGACAAGATTGAGAGGAAAAACTCTTCTTAGGTCTTCAAAAGACGACGAGAAAAAACCACCAAAATTACTGGGATACTCCGGGAGAATGAAAAACGAAGAGGTTGAGCCAACAATGAAAAAGATTTGAAATCGATCTTGGAAAGGCATATGACTGATGGGATCCATTCTTACATCACACTTGAAAAGAATTTGAGAATAACTCCGGGGGATTAGAAGAGTCAGGTAAGATCCTGGTAAAAGACATGTGGGTTAGGGCCCACTGAAGAGATAACACCGTTGAAAAGGATTGTTGAACAGATAGATGATGCACCGGAACAACTGAAATATTTGAATGAGGTGACAACCTCGAATTAATTCAAACACAGACGAATCTCCTAAGATGTCTTGCAAACTCCAGAATGATAAAATGGTGAGAGGCAAACGAGCAAGGAGAACATTTCGAGGAAAATAATATGATCAACCCGAAAAATTTGAATTGAGTGCACCGGAAAAGAGATGAAGAATGTCGAACAAAATGAGAATTCACCGGTTGAAATAATTGAGGGAAGACTGAAGAACCTCCGTATGAATGAGATAGATGGTCGAGAGAGAGTCAGACTCTAGGAAG
>NC_057807.1:50902191-50906764 GCF_018294505.1 Triticum aestivum | reverse complement strand
AAGCACCGGTTGAAATCATTGAGGAAAGAAAGCAAAGACTTCGCACGAGTAGGATGGATACTCGATTATGGACTCAGGCTCTGAGAAGAAGAACCGGGAGGGCGGGTGGGAAAGAAAATAAATGAGAATTGAACTCAAAGATGAAGAGGGTCGAGTCAACTTGACGAGAAATGCACCGGATGAAAAGAGCTGAGGAACAACGATCGGAAAACCAACTGCGTGAACCTAAAGAAAATTTGAAGGAGAAGAGAAGTAATTCAAAACACCTACGTCAAGATTCCTTACCAGAGCGAAGAAGGGGCTGAGGAGTAAAAAGAATTCCTACTCTATGATATAACTAGACTCTGAAAACAGTTTTCTTCTAGACTCAACATCGGCCAAACTACAGGATCAATCAAGGGGGGCTCCTAAGGTCGGTCGAGGCTCTGATACCAACTTATCACACCCAATATGCGACCCTATCCAAAAGGAACTCGAAGGTCCCACCAAGGATAGACCCGCATATTGGAACACTTCTGCAAGGTGGATATCATTACATCAACATTAGATAATAGATGGGGATACATACAAGAGGCATACAATGCCACACCAATACAACATCATCATACATAAGAGCATCATCCGACTATGGATGAAACACAAACAGAAACTCAAATGACATCCACCCTGCTAGCCCAGGCTGCCGACCTGGAACCTATCCCCTGATCGAAGAAGCAGAAGAAGAACTCAACGCAAGCAAGCATCGCTCTCGCGTCATGATCATCGCATAACCTGTACCTACAACTGTTGTTGTAGTAATCTATGAGCCACGAGGACTCAGCAATCCCATTACCATGGGTATCAAGACTAGCAAAGCTTAAAGGGAAAGGAAGGGGTAAAATGGTGAGGCTGCAGCAGCGACTAAGCATATATGGTGGCTAACATACGCAAATAAGAGCGAGAAGAGAGCAAGCGGAACGGTCGTCAACTAGCAATGATCAAGAAGTGATCCTGAACTCCTACCTACGTCAAACATAACCCAGAAACCGTGTTCACTTCCCGGACTCCGCCGAAAAGAGACCATCATGGCTACACACACGGTTGATGCGTTTTAATTCGAATCTGGTGTCAAGTTGTTAACAACCGGACATTAACAAATTCCCATCTGCCTATAACCGTAGGCACGACTTTCGAAAGATTATACCCTGGAGGGGTGTCCCAACTTAGCCCATGACAAGCTCTCGCGCTCAACGAAGGAATAGACCTTCTCCCAGGAAGACCCGATCAGACTCAGAATCTCGGTTTACACGACATTTCGACAAAACAAGACCAGCAAGACCGCCCGATGCGTCGACAATCCCGATAGGAGCTGCACATATCTCGTTCTCAGGGCAACACCGGATGAACACTACGTACAACTAAAACCAACCCTCAAGTTTCCCCGAGGTGGCGTTGCAAGTGGCTCTGGTTCGGACCAACACTTAGACAAGTACTGGCCCGGGGGGGCTATAATAAAGATGACCCTCGAGAGAGCGACTCCCAAGGGAAAAGGTAGGTGGTGCTGAGGCAAATGGTAAAACCAAGGTTGGGCCTTGCTGGAGGAGTTTTATTCAAAGCGAACTGTCGAGGGGGTCCCATAAATCACCCGACCGCGTAAGGAACGCAAAATCCGGGAACATAACACCGGTATGACGGAAAGTAGGGCGGTAAGAGTGGAACAAAACACCAGGCAAAAGGCCGAGCCTTCCACCCTTTACCAAGTATATAGATGCAATAATAATATAATAGATATTGTGATATCCCAACCAAAATACTGTCCACCATGGAGAAATCTTCAACTTCACCTGCAACTAGCAATTCTATAAGAGGGTTGAGCAAAGCGGTAACATAGCCAAACAACGGTTTGCATAGGAAAGGTGTCAAAGGTTAGAGGTTCATGGCAATATGGGAGGCTTGAGGAGCAAAAGATAGGTAACGCAGCATAGCGATAGAACGAAACAACCAGCATAGCAATGATAGTAGTGAGATCCAGGGAAATGGTCATCTTGCCTGAAATCCCACAAGGAAGAAGAACGAGTCCATGAATAAGATGAACGGATGAAGCTGAACCAAGCGTAGACGAACGAATCCTCACGATCGCAACGAAACAGGAACTAACAAGAAGAAGCACACAATATAGTAAACACACCACACATGAACAAGGCATGATGCACAAACAAGCATGATGCATGAGAAGGCTACATGAAGCTACTCATGGCAAGAGATGATGCAAACAAGAGCAACACATCAAGGCAAGTTTAAATGAGGCCGGGAACAACATATAACAATTCCGGTAAGTCCTCATATGCATATTTATAAATTGGTCCAGATATGAATAAACCTTATGTTCAAGTTGTTAAACAGCAAGTTAAGATGCACAAAGATGATCTACACGAGATTCTAGTCAAGTTACATATAAAGTTCATTTAGTTCGGAGTTACGGCCTAGAAGATATGAGCAAAACAAGTTAAACATGGCATTGATGCAAAATGCACCCAAACATCAAGCAAACACCTCAAAACAAGGATGCAACATGATAATATGAAACTACATGCAATTCTAAGCAAGTTTCATATAGAGCACACTCAAAACGGAGCAACGGTTCAACACATGCACACTATACAAGTTATAGCAACAATCTGTGCAAAACAGCAACTAGGCATCAAAACAACATGCTACAGCACCCCAACATAATAACAAAAGGCATGGGCATGATGTGCAGGTAAAGTACAACAAAGCATGAACACTGAGCTATCTCTAGAAATCACTAGAACATGCTCAAACACACATGGTAAGATTGCAAATTATAACAATTTCAGACTTTGCAGAAAATAACATCACGATGCAATGTTTAGAGCTATCAAACAACATGTTACAGGAACTTATCATGGCAAACAAAGGCATGGAATGAATCTACTAAATGCATAGATCAAAACTCCTTTACTGACCATAAGCCAAAAAGGATCAGAAAATATGATGGCGCCCACGTAAACATAGCAAGTTATATTACAGATTCAAACATGGCAGAAACAAAATTATTAAGGCATGTAGATGAGCTTGTGCCACTCACCACAGAGCAATATATAGCATGGCAAGGCAACCAACAGTAAGAAGACATGTTTTTGAAGCTAAGCATGGCAATAGCAAGTCCATAGGGTGCATGAAACACTAGGAAAACACATGGTAACAACTGAACTTAATGTTAACAGGCTGACAGCAACATTATGAAGCAACTTTGAAGCAAGATAAGAACAAGCTACATCAAGCTATAAATGCTACCAGGGGCATGGATGGTTAGAGGATGACATGCAGATCAAAACATGTTTATAGAGCATCTCGAGATTATGCATAGAATGATTAGTAGCAACATGTTTATATAGCATCGTGAAATAACAGATTCAGCCTAGCAAAACAGCAACATCATGTACACTACTTAACAAGCTCGATTCACTCACCACAAGTCATTGCATGACAAGATAAGCATAGCATCATCAAGAAGACATGTTTGTGAAACAAACCAAGGCAAGAACAAGTCTATAGCATGCAAGGATCAACTACAACAACCTCGGCAAAATTGAATAACATGTAAACAATCTGCCCGGAAACATTTTGAAGCAAAAGTAGAGCACTCAAATGACATGCTAGACTACTCCATAATTGCAACCAAGGAAATGAATGGATAGACAATAACCACATGTTCAAAACACCCTTACTGAAGTATCTCAAAATATGCATGGATCTCTCTGTAGCAACATGTTTACATGGCATTAAAATAACAGCAGAACAGGGACTAAAATCAGCAATATCACGATGCCTAGTTTGCATGCTTGTGCTAGTCACCACATTGATCACAAAAATACATGGTAAACATCCCTGTAAAGATGGCATGGCATAGTTCAAAACACATGAATACATCATCCTCATAGGATGCACACATCAATCATGGCAAAAATGACAAAAGAGCTCGTTCTGATAACAGACAGCAGAAAACATCATGAAGCACTCTTACAACGATGATTCAGGCATCTATATGACCTGAAATGAATATGATGCAATGGAATGAAATTATGTACTCGTTGAGGCGAACAATTTTACATATTACACGCACGAAACGGAGCTATGGATGCAGAGATACGGCATGACGAACATGGCATGAAAATTACACAGATCTGTGGACTTGGTGAAAATATACCCTCCGAAAAGTCAACTCGGGACGGAGATATCCGGGACGCGGGGACCCCGTTTGGTTCAACTCCTGGTGGATCTCGTCCATCTTCTCCGGATCCGACCGGAGATGAACTCCGGCGAGCTCCGGCGGTGCTCCGGCGACATGGAGGAAGTCCGGCGAGGAGCGAGGAGGCCGGATCCAGCGAGGGAGACGACGGCGCCGCGAAGGACGACGCCATCCGGGCGCGGCGTGGCTCCGGGCGAGGCGGAGCGGAGGCGGGCCGGCGCGGGGGGGAGTTCCTGCTCCGGCGAGGAGGCGACGCGCCGGCAAAGCTGACCGGCGGCAGCGGGAGGCGCGAAGCCGTGGCACGGGGCGGCGAGCGGCGGG
>NC_057807.1:50898665-50901740 GCF_018294505.1 Triticum aestivum | reverse complement strand
GGGCGGACGCGCGGGACAGGTGGCGCGTCGGGATTCCCCGGGAGCGGCGGCGCGGACGTGTCCGGCCGTCGGCGGACATGTCCGGCGGCGCGGAGGGAGGTTTTTTAGGGTTTCGAGGGGATTGGACTGCGGAATTTCTGGGAGAACACATATTTATAGGTAGAGGGAGCTAGGAGAGTCCAAATGAGGAGCGGTTTTCGGCCACGCGATCGTGATCGAACAACCGAGAGCATGGAGGGGAGTTAGGTGGGTTTTGGGCCAGTTTGGAAGGGGTGTTGGGCTGCAAAGAGAAGGAGACTTTTACGGTTACCCGGTTAACCGTTGGAGTACCAAACGAACTCCAAATGGCACGAAACTTGACAGGCGGTCTACCGGTGGTATACCAAGGCCGCTTGGCAAGCCTCGGGCCATTCCGAGAATGTTTAACACCCACTCACGAAAAGAGAGAAGAGGGGGACACCGGAGGGCACAGGAGTGCCGGATTGCAAAACGGACAACGGGGAAAATGCTCGGATGCATGAGACGAACACGTATGCAATGCAATGCACATGATGACATGATAAAATGCAACACGCAAGAAAATGACATGGCAATGACAGTGAATAACTGGCAGACACCTGGCGCATCGGATCCGGGGCGTTACAGAGACCCAAGCCGGTTGTGCACCAAGGAGATGCCTCACGCGGAGGTAGCTCACTTGGTGAACTACTTCTCGAACTGCAAGCTCTCGGAGGAGGAGTGGCGGTTCGGCAAGGAGCCGTACTCGCGCGTGAATCCGCCGCTAATGGTAAGTCTTCTTTTCTTCTTTTCTCTTTAGTTACCGAGTTCTCCTTTGCCGGCTTGAACAATCGGCTATGAAATAGAGCGCCCTCCTCCAGCCGGCAGCGGGCGCCATGGGGCCGGAGCGTCAGTTCCTCCCTGACCGGGAGGAGAGCGATGTGGACGACCCGGACTTGGGGGCGGCCGCCTTAGACGATGATGCCACGGGAGGAGGCAGCAATGCAGGCGGCTCAGGACTCGGGGCCGGCCTCGAGGACTGGCTGGACAACGACGAGGGAGAGGTCGCCCCGCGCCGCCAGCCGGCTTCCGATCAGCAAGGCGCGAGCTCGTCTTCCGTGGTGGCTGCCTGAGGTGGCACGCAGAAGTGCCGGGCCGCACCTTCCGTGTTCGGCAGTCGGCCGAAGAAGCCCAAGAGCTCGGCCGCTGTGGCACCCGGCTCAGAGCAACCGGTTTACCATGCATTGCTTGCCCAGAGACCATGTCTTCTGGCAACATACAACATCTTGGTACAGAAAAAAACCGCTTTATTGATGCTAGTGGATCAAAGTTTATATTACAACAGGTGGTGAGGCCAAGCGGCACACACGGTGCGGCTGAACAATATGTACATTATTTAGTGAACATAAAGGGGCCTCGATCATAACAACTACGCGGCTGCGGAACAACGTCGTAGCAGAAACTCCATAGCACAGGGACACCGATGTGGACACGATCTAGACTCGGACATCACTCCTTTCCAATGAGACTTTCCTGAATTCTGGCATGAGACGCCAGGTCAGTACATTGAATGTACTTGCAAGCTCACAACAAGCATAAACATAATGACAAACAATATCATAATAATTAACCAATTCGTAATAATGCAACAATATATCCATCATGCTGTGATCATGCTCTTGTGATAAAAGTCCCTCCGACTGGCTTACCAATGGTGATCGCTCTTGGATCACAAACGTACCACCCTCGTGGTCTTGACTAGAGATATCTCGTGATCCTTCCGGCGATCACAACCACGACCAATATTTGGTCTTAAAAGATGATCCTTCCGGCGATCACAACCACCACCAACACTTGGTCTAAAACAACAAGATGACCTTTCCGCCATCATCAATAGTGCAAAGTTCATAACTTAGTGTGCAAGACTTATTAAACATTGAACCATGGTGTGACCTACTTTCGAGCGTGTCTATAACCGTGGACTCGGCTACCGATAGATTAATACACTCTGCAGAGGTAGCGCACTGTACCCACACCATGGAACCCATGACCTCGCACTCCCATTCGGGTGTACCAACGGCATTCCGACGAAACCCCTCCATTGCCATGACACTCTCTCGGCCACTCCCACTCACTCCCCACCGGCCAAGTCCTGGGTGGCCCCGTGTCTACCGAAGACACAACGACCACCGTCGTGGCCAAAACATAAACGATCCCACTCGGGGACCCGGTACCATAAGCTCAACAACGGGCACACAAGGTTATGTCTGCTTACCGGGCCAGGGTACCGCACGCCCATAACCTTCCCTCGTTGGAGGAACTGACCAGAGGCATGACAACGGACCGAATAAGGGCCTTCCCATAAAGGAAAATGTGGTTGCACTGGGAAAAACTCGATTCAGTGGCACCATGACCCGGTCAACAATATATTCAAGTTGAGTTATTATCAGGTTCAACTTAACGAAACCGGTGTCATAGTATGCCATGAAATGCAACACTAAGATATGCATCACATATTAACAAAAATGACTGAGTCAACTATATCCACACTAAGCATAAACATCAACAACTCATGACACTTCTCTGGTTAAGATTAAACCTCACTTTAAACAGAGTCTTTTCTAGCAAATTTTACCATTTTTACTCATGCAAGAAAATAACTCCACTAATTATTTATATCCATAACCATATTATTCTTTCATCACCCAAAAATAGATCCTAGTTTCTTTACCAACTAAGTTTACTTCAAACTTTCTGTGAATCAAGCATATTAACTAAAACAAGCAATTAACAGAATATAAATAACATAATAATGATTTAAATGCATGTATTAAATCATTTGTTCAAGTAAGAAAATCACAAACATTGTAATGGCACCATGAAAATGTTGTTGTGGCTTGCCTTAGTGCAGATGAGGTTCACAAGCCTCCTGGTGATCCTCAAGACAAGCCTCACCCTCTGAAAATAATTTTAAACATAAGAAGAAAATATCAAGAACCCTTCTGAAATTCACTAGAAAAATCTAGACAGCATATAAAAATCTCATCTTTGGTAAGCTGCTAGATTTCTGTACAAAGA
>NC_057807.1:50888720-50898342 GCF_018294505.1 Triticum aestivum | reverse complement strand
GCGTAAAGCCTCGGGGCGCCACCACCCGTACCGCTTCGCGCGCATACTGAGTGGCTGACTAGCGGGCCCCGCTAGTCAGGTGAGGTGGAGGGGGAGAAGGAAACAGGGGACGGCGCGGCGTCGCCGGAGCACACGCCGACAACGAGGGCTTCTTGGACAAAACGAGAGGGAGGGATCGAGAGAGGAGACGGAGGTGCTCTTGCCCGTACCCATAGAGTAGCTAGGGGTGGTCGGACAGCGTTGGAATCGACCTCTCTAGCGGAGGCAGAGAGCGGAGGTCGCCGGAGACGAAGACGACGGCGAATAGAGGCAACTCCAGGGGCTCCAACCAGGTGGAACAGCACCACTGGCGAGTGGCGGAGGCCCTGGAAGGGTTGCCCAGGCCTAGGAGGGGCTGGAGCTACGGAGATGACCCGAGGGGATCGCCGGCGAGCTCGAGCACGGGGACGGCGGCCCGCGGCCTGCCCGGCCGGGCTACGGCTTCTACAAGACCGTGGAGTCTGTGGGAGTGGTGGATGGTGCTCGAGTAGGCCGGGGAGGGCTCTATTTATAGCCGAGCATCGAGGGGGGATCAGGCTCCGCCGGTGGATACCTGGACACAGCGCCCAGCAACGAACGACGTTAGTGAGAGGGGGAGAAGGCGACGTAGCTCACGCGGGGACTGTGGGCGAATGGGGACGAGCACAGGGGCACTGGGGTGACGAATAGTGTGTGCCGCACTGTTACGTTGGCTGGACCATGCATGTGCTCGCTGCGGCGAGCTCCAGCATCGGCGAGCGCCAAGAGGGAGTTAAGAGAGCTTGGACAAAGATTATGGCGAAGTTTGGCAAGGCTAGGCAGGCGGGGAAGCTAGCACGTGCGCAACAGAGGCTCGGGCGGCACTCAAAGCGCGTCGGCTGCATGCTTGCATGCCTGGACGAACACGGTCACCACAACTCTGACCTCAGGCCGACCTAAGCCCAAACTTCATATCTGGCTTGTTGTTGGTGGTAGTTTTGAAGGTTACCCCGCTTTGGTTTGGTCTGAGGTGCAGTAGAAAAGATTTCACACGCCTAGTAAGTTTCTGATCAGTAACTTTGAGAGCTTACTGTGGCCAAACTACTGGGAATTGGGAGCTGGGCTTTGGAGGTTAGCAATCATCTACTAAGGTGATGATGCACAAGAAAAATCAGCCACAATGGAGGAAGTAAAATGGTAGTTGCTGTAGAAACTACCATTTCTGTCCAGAACAGAAAATATCTTCTGTAGCAAAAATATTCCAAAAAGTGATGGAATATTTTTGCTCGGGAAGGTGCCCTAGGGTTCAAAGAATAATTGGGATTTTTCTCAGATTTTTATGGGCAAGAAAAATTGGGGTTGCTTTGGAGCACATTGAGATAGCTAGGGTTTAAGAGAGGGAAATTAATATTTTTCATTAAAGAAAAATATTCCAAATATTATTTTGAGGTGAACCAGAGAAGGAATGATAGTTAGAGAGGGAAATGAGGCACTTGGGTGAAAGCCAAGGGGTACCTAAGTGGTTAAGTCCATATGAATAGATTCAAAACTCCAAATTTCAAAATCAAACCAACTGAAAAATCAGGCAAAGAGAAGAGGGCAAAAACTAGGCTGTCACAGCCGCGGTGAGCAAGTGGGAAGAGGCGGCTGCGAAGGCAACCCGCTTCTGCAAGGTGGTGAAGGTGCCGCAGATGGTTTCTGCGTAAGTGTCGATTCCCTCGTGCATTCCTTCTTCCTTCTTGCCAATGTTCTTCTGATCTTTCTTCCTGTTGCACAATGCAGAGCTCCGCTCTCTCTCGAGCTGTCTGCCGCCGCCTCCGTGGTTGGGGCGGTGGGAGGCTCCACTAGCACCCACCACGTGGAACCTCGCGCCAAGCTTCAGGCAGCGACGGAGAGGAACACGCGGGAGGCGCGTGAGGAGCGGGAGGCGGAGCAGCAGAGGGCGGCTGCCGCGAAAACAACACAGGAGGCAGCGGAAGAGGCCACAAGGGTGCAAGCCGATGCTGCGGCCAAGGCCCAGGCGGATGATGCAGCTGCGGTGCAGGCGGAGGAGGCCTTATGCAACTAGCTCCCGTAGCTCGTCATTCCTCTCTGTGCCATGGCTCCTGAGGTCCCGGTGGTGCCGCCAGAAGGAGCTGGCAGTGACCAGCCGGTTATGGAGAGGGAGGAGGGTGACTCCGTCGCCCGGAGAAGGAGGTGACTCCACCAACGCCGGCTGCGGCGGACTAAGGCGGCCAGTCCAGCGCGCCACCCGTGCCGCCGGCTGGAGTCGAGCCGGCTGCGAGGGCAGACCTCGTGGTCCGATCTCCGGCACGCCAGCGCACAGGGAAGGCGGCCTCGGCGCCGTACCCGCAGAAGGCCAGGGGCTCAAGCTCGTCGACCCAGGAGCTGGAGACCGCGAGCGTTAGCTTGCCGGACTGGAGGCCAGGAGGCGGGACGACCGTGCTGAACGAGGCGGCGCATGACGTTTGGACTCGGCTTCAGGCTCTGGCTGCCGTCTTGAAGAGCTACAACCAGGAGGGCGACGCGGGCAGCCATCTGGGTAAGCCTTTCACTTTTTGCTTCTTGCTCTTGTATTCGTCCGTGGGGGCACGTTAGCGCACCCACTGGGTGTAGTCCCCGAGTTCCGGGTCGGCTGCTGAGTAGGTGGCTTGGAACATCTAAGTAGACTCGGGTGCTGACTTGTCTTTATTTGTTCGTCTGTCCTTTTTGTAGGACTATCATAACCTCCGTGCGGCCGCCTTCAACTCCCATGTCCGGAAGCTGAATTAGAAGACCGCCGACCTTTCTGAAAGCCGGAGTAAGTGTTCCACCTTCTATCTCTCCTGGGGGCGCATCAGCGCACCCATTGGGTGTAGTCCTCGAGATTCGGGCTGACTGCTGAGCAGTCGGGCCGATCTTTTCCGGCGACTTCTTTCTTACTGTTTATTCTTCTTTGTTGTCTTTGCAGAGGCCAACGCCATCCTGCAGCAGCAACTGGGTGAGGCCCAAACCGCACTATGCACCTAGAAGACGGATTGCAGTGCCGCGGCTCAGGAGCATGACCTCCTGGCCAAGAAGCTGGCAGACCAGGAGGAGAGTCATAAGGCGGCTTTGAAGACGGTGAAGGACAGCGAGGCCGCCCTCCAAGCCAAGTACGAGACTGAGGCGGCAAACTGGGCTGAGTCGAGGCAGGCGCTGAACGACGGCTATGGCCAAATCAAAGATATGGTTGATGTTAAGCTGCCTTCCTCTTTGTCCCTTTGTTTGCCTCCTGTTGCTTGGTCCGACTTCTAACCTCATATTCTCTTTTCCTCTTTGCGCAGAGTACTTCCCCGGCTACTCTGTTGCCGCCAGTCAGGTCATCGAGGCCCATCGCGACGCGCAGAGGCAGGCTGGTGCTGAGATTGCGCCAAATGCTTGCTGGACGCTTGAGGAGCACCTCTTGGCCATCCAGGCTCGTCTCCAGCCGGCCCACCGGACGCTCCGCCGCCTCCAGTGCACTGGAGGTCAGGTGCTTTCCGCCCTCTGGCCTGACGAAACAATTCCCCGCACCCCTAGTCAGACTGCTGATTGGCTAGAGGTGGCAGTTGGCCGCTTCAAGGCGTGGAAGGCTTCTGCAGCCTGGGCAGGCGCCCGGCGGGCGTTGGAGTTTGTCCGAGTATGGTATCCCGGGCTGGACTTATCCCAGCTGGCCACGTTCTGGCAGGAGGCCCACAAGGAGCTGGCGGCGGTGCGACCGGCTATCGTTCATCGCGCTGCGGCGATTGCCGAGTACACCGACACCAGTGTCTTCATCCCCGAGCTGAACGACGACGGCGCTGCGCTGCCGGTGGACTGGTTTGGGCTAAACCTGGCGGACGGTGAAGACTTGGCGGAGGAGATCAACTCCAGCGACGAGGGTGAAGAGGAGAAGGAAGAGTACGGTGAAGACACCACGCCAGATGATGGAGCGGCCGGCCAGCCTCAGCCTGACCGTGCCTCCAGCAATGAGGCACATGCAAACACGCCGCCTGTTCCCGGCGATGATCAAGTCGAGACTTGCCACCCATCCACTCCTCCAGCCAGTGCTGCCATCTCCACGAACCTGCCAAGCTAGCCTGTTGCACCCTTGGCCTGAGCCGTCATTTTTATCTTTGCCTTCCTTCTCGTTAGTCTTTTGAACAATGTTTGTTAAATTTGCGCAGTTCCACCCACTGGGGGTGTATTCAAACTAATGTTGAATGCTGGCCTTCGAAGGCCTTTTATGTAAATATGATCTTGCATGTGCTATGCTGGTGTCGACTTCCGACTGTGCTTGCTTTAAATCTTTTTCCGCTTGTTTCCTTTGCCGCCCTCCCTTGGTCGCCGCCTTCCCAGCCGGACAGCTGCTCTGCAGTCTGTGGCTGGGAAAGTACTTGACCATGTGGGAGGGCAAGTACTTTAGCTTTCTTAGATTGTGGCAAGGTAAGTGGGAATCCAGCCAGCCGGCTGCTTAGGAGTCGGTTGGTAGGGTGGGGAGCCAGCTTGTGTTATGTAAGCCCATTGGTCCTTAGCCGTTTTTCGTGTGGGCATCGTTTCCTGCCTTTAACTCTTGCCAGTGGAACAGCCGCTTCTGCGAGCTACGACTTTCGGCAAGAGGGGGCTTAGGTGCTGGCACACCACTTGTCTAACTGCAGGTGGTGCTTAACATAATTCAAGGCGGCAAGTCCTCAGGCCGACTAGTCGAACCCGGTGCCGGACAAAAGAACAAATGTAGTAACACATTCATAGGCATGATACTCATCATATAGATAAAAGAGGGTAGTCCCCGAGTGCTCCTCGGGGGACCCGATATCTTGTACTTAATACAAAAGATAGCATGGTACATAGTGCATTAGCTGTAAAATCTTCGTAGGAGATTGGCATTCCATGGGCGTTCCAACTCCTTGCCGGAATCATCTCTCTTGCGTGCCTTGGGCTTCTGTGCATCGATCAGGTAGTAGGAGTCGTTGCCCAAGGCATTGCTGGTGACGAAGGGGCCTTCCCAAGGGGTCTAGAGCTTGTGTTGGTCGGCTGTTCACTGGATCAGCCGGAGCACAACGTCGCCCTCTTGGAAGGATCTTGGCTTGACCTTCCGATTGTGGTAACGGTGCAAGCCCTGCTGGTAGATGGCAGACCGGCTGAGTGCTAACAGTCAGCCCTCTTCCATCAGGTCAACGCCGTCTTCTCGCGCTTCCTTTGCCTCTGCTTCTGTGTACATGGTGACTCGAGGTGAGTCGAACTCAATGTTAGTTGGGATGACAGCCTCGACACCATACACAAGGAAGAAAGGAGTGAAGACAGTTGACTTGTTTAGGGTGGTACGCAAGCTCCAGAGGACGGCCGTCATCTCCTCGAGCCAGCACCCAGCCGAACGCTCCAGTGGCTCAACCAATCGGGGCTTGATGCCGGACAGGATGAGGCCGCTTGCTCGCTCGACTTGGCTGTTTGACTGCGGATGGGCAACGAACACTAAGTCTAGTCGGATGCCCTGTGTCACGCAGAAACATGCTAATGCTCCTTTGGCAAAATTCATGCCGTTGTCAGTGATGATGTTGTGTGGTATGCCATAGCGGGTGGTGATGTCTATGATGAATGTCACAATAGTCGGCCCATTCAACTTCTTGATTGGCTTTGCTTCAATCCACTTGGTGAACTTGTCTATGGCTACAAGCAGGTGTGTCCTGCCGCCGCGTGCCGTCTTGAATGGCCCCACCATATCCAGCCCCCAGATGGCAAAGGGCCAGGTAAGGGGGATGGTCTTGAGTGCGGAAGCCGGCAGGTGTTGCTTGGAGTTGAAAACTTGGCACCCTTTGCAGTGTTTGACCAACTCTTTAGCGTCTTCCAAAGCAGTCGGCCAGAAGAAACCATGGCAGAAAGCTTTGGTGACGAGTGATCTTGAGGCCGCGTGGTGACCGCACTCACCTTGGTGGATGTCTTTGAGGATTGCAATGCCCTTCTCTGGCTCGACGCAGCGGTGGAAGACTCTAGTCACACTGCGCCTAATGAGCTCTCTGTTCACTATTGTGTATGCTCCGGCTCGGCGTTGAACTTGTCTTGCTGAGATCTCATCAGTCGGCAGCTCTCTGTTGACTAGAAAGTTGAGGATGGGCTGGGCCCATGATGGAGCTGTGACTTCTTCTATTTCCAACACGGCTACTGCGACCAGGGCGGTTGGGTTGGGAGGTGATACGTCTCCGTCGTAGCTATAATTTTTGATTGTTCCATGCTAATATTCTACAACTTTCATATACTTTTGGCAACTTTTTATACTATTTTTTGGGACTAACATATTGATCCAGTGCCAAGTTGTAACGCCCTCGATGCGGCTATAGCTCCCACGTGTCGTGGCACGACTTAGAGACATAACCGCATTGAAAGCAATGTCCCAAGTCAGGCAATCATGACAACATCCCATGTAATACATAATAAAAGGGGAAGATAACATAGTTGGCTTACACTCGCCACGTCACATCAGAGTACATAAATAACATCCATCAAACAAACACTCATGGCCCGACTACGGCGCCAAAATAGAAAAGAACCCAACATGCGACAAGGCCCTGAAACGATCCCCAACTAGGCACCACTACTGATCATCGGGAAAGGAAACATAATAACGCTGAGAGTCCTCGTCGAACTCCCACTTGAGCTCGTACTCGTCACCTGGAGCGGAATCACCTGGACCTGCATCTGGAGTTATAGTATCTGTGAGCCACAGGGACTCAGCAATCTTGCACCCTCGCGATCAAAACTATTTAAGCTCATAGGAATGGATAAGGCAAATATATGTGGTTCTGCAGCAAGCGACTAGCATAAGTGGTGGCTAACTTATACGCAAAAGAGAGCGAGAAGAGAAGGCGAAGCACGAGCGAGAAGCTAAAGGAACATCCTGCACAAGCATAACTCCAACACCGTGTCCACTTCCCAGACTCCGCCGAGAAGGGGCCATCACGGTAACACACACGGTTGATTCATTTTAATTAAGTTTAGTTCAAGTAATCTACAACCGGACATTAACAAATTCCCATCTGCCCATAACCGCGGGCACGACTTTCGAAAGTTCAATCCCTGCAGGGGAGTCCCAACTTAGCCCATGACAAGCTCTCACGGTCAACGAAGGAATAGACCTCCACCCGGGACACACCGATCAGACTCGGTAACCCGGTACAACAAGACAATTCGACAGGTTAAAACAAGTCCAGCAACACCGCCCGAATGTGCCGACAAATCCCGATAGGAGCTGCACATATCTCTTTCTCAGGGCACACTCAGATGAGACTAGCTACGAGTAAAACCAACCCTCAAGTTTCCCCGAGGTGGCCCCGCAGGCAGCTCAGTTCGGACCAACACTCAGAGGGAGCACTGGCCCAAGGGGGGCTAAAATACGATGACCCTCGGGCTCCGGAAACCCAAGGGAAAAAGAGGCTAGGTGGAAAATGGTAAAACCAATGTTGGGCATTGCTGGAAAAGCTTTAATCAAGGCGAACTATCAAGGGGTTCCCATTATAGCCCAACCGTGTAAGGGACGCAACAATCCGGGAACATAACACCGATATGACGGAAACTAGGGCGGCAAGAGTGGAACAAAACACTAGGCGAGAGGCCGAGCCTTCCACCCTTTACCAAGTATATAGATGCATTAAGATAACATAGCAATATAATGATATCCCAACAAGTAAAATAAATGTTCCAACAAGGAATGACTCCAATCTTCACCTGCAACTAACAACGCTATAAGAAGGGCTGAGCAAAGCGGTAACATAGCCAATCAACGGTTTGCTAGGACAATGGTGGGTTAGAGGTTCAATCATGCAATTGGGAGGCTGACAAGCAAATGGTAGGCATCGAAGCAGTGGCAAGCAAAAGAGCGAGCAAACTAGCATAGCAAAGATAGTAGTGATTTCGAGGGTATGATCATCTTGCCTGCACAGTTGTCAGAGTTGACTGGATCCTCACAAGCAAACTCAACGGGCTCCTCGGTAGCGAACTCGTCTCCTGGCTCTACCCAACAAGACAAACAAGCAACAAGGATACAATCAACCACGGGCAAGTCCAAGCAATATGATGAAATGACGATATGCTATGCGGGATGCGATGCGGGGTGCAAAATGCAAGATATGACAGGAAATGCATGAACCTGGCATCAACTTGGAAAACCAAGTGTGCCACTGGATAGAGGGGATGAAATCGATTGGAAACGATATAAAGATCATTGGAATCGGAGCTACGGTTTGGAAATGGCAAGCATTTTAAGATACGACACCGGTCTGCGATTTACAGCAAGTAGGCATCTAAATGCAACGAAATGAACATGCTACAGCCACCAAACATGAAAACAAAATACATGGCAGTGATGTACACAAGATGGTTGACAAAACACTAGCACTGAGCCATAGGCAAATTCATCCATTAAGAGGTTCAAACAAGCATGGCTAAAACGCAAATGCAAAACAGATTCCAGACTTAGTGAAATTAACACTAGTCTGAAATTTCAGATCACGATGCTCTCTTCGGAGCAGCAAAACAACATGATAGAAAACCTGGACATGACAAGTAAGAACATGGCATGGAGCTACTCAACAAGCTTAACAAAAAACCCAAAGTGACCTGGGGCCAAAAGGGTTCACAAAATACTCTACCGAGCTCACGAACATAGCTCGAACACAATCAGTTTTCAGACTTAGTGAAAACTGAGACACACTGAAATATAACTCACGAAGGCATGTAAACGAGCTCGATGCACTCACTACGGTGCAAGTCATGGCAAGGAAAGCATATAACCAGCAAGAAGGCACAAAGTGCTAGCTACACATGGCAAGAACGAAGGCATAGCATGCATGGAACACTAACGGTAGCATCGGCAAAATCGCAAACAAGTTGACGATCTGCCCAGATTAACAACGAAGCAAAAGTTGAGCTCGATTGAGTCAACCTAGAGCACTCCACATATGCAAACAAAGACATGGATGGATAGAGCATAACATAAATATCAAAACTCCCTTACTGATCATCCTCAAAAGAGGCACGGATCACTAGGAAACAAGCTGGACATATAGCATCATGAACTAAAATATCCCAGACTTGGTGAAAATCACTAAGTCCCTGAAATCTGCAATCTCAGGTACCTCTCTTCGCAAGCTTGCACAAGACAACACACACATCCTAAAAATGCATGGGTGGCACCTCTGGAAATAAGACAAAATGCTTAACAATTCATCCCAAAGGGGCACAGGCATATCATGCACGAATTAAACATGGCAAAAATGACAAAAGTGCATGATGAACTAACGGTTCTGCAATTTAACTCACGAAGCCTCCTTCTAACAGCATTTTGGGCATCAAGATGACCTCAAATGCAAATGATGCAATGGAATGAAATGATGTACATGTCGAGGCGAAGATTTTGAAATATCATATGCCCAAAACGGAGCTACGGTTGCGGAGATACAAGCAGTCAAAGATAGCAAAAAAAAAATAAGGGGGAAGAGGGAAAGTCAACCTAGATCTAGGGTTTACTGTAGCCGGATCGGGCACTGTAGCTGGGCGCGCGTGACGAGGTTCGTCGGCGCCAGATCCGAGGCCGCCGGCGTAGGGGGAGGCGGTGGCCGGCGTCGAGGGGCGGCGAGGTGGCCGGCGAGGTCGG